>NC_056732.1:1876245362-1876345362 GCF_019279795.1 Protopterus annectens
TGAATAGACTTTTGCTTCTTATTTTTGGTTTGTTCCTCATAAAATTTGTGGTTTTCTGGCAAATCATTTAGGAATTAAGTCACTAAATAATGACAGACACTGAGTTTCAGACCTCATAACCTTCAGAAAAATGCATGCTAAAGTAAGACCTGTTATTCTATCAACTGTCTCATTTTATACAAGAGCAATTTTTAGGACTGTTTATATGTTCCCCCAATATATTTGGCCTTGTCCAGATTTCCAGCATTAACAGGTTGAGAGGTACATGCAAATAAATTGCTTTATAGAATTAGGCATAGTCAATCTTCTCAACTGTCCCCGATTTTGGCTCATAATGTTGCTCTTCCCCTAATAATCCCTCCGCAAAATAGCAATTTTGGAAGAAAACATCAAGGGTTTACAATTAAGAAATAACTGTAATAATCAGAGTTATAGATTACTTTTATTTCAGAAATGCATGTAGATTCTTTTATTTTGTCAGCTGCTCAAGTTAGCAGTACTAATATTAAAGTGTCCCTTCTTTGACATGTTCCCAGCTGTATTGTGTGGCTATTTCATATTTTTGCATCACATTTTTGGTCCATTTTTCATAAAATTGTGTTTTTTTGGCAAATTAGTGGCAAATCATTAAAGACTGAAGTTAGAAAATAATGACAGACATTTGAGTTTCAGATTTCATACCCTTCAGAAAATTCTTACTAATGCAAGACCTACTATTCTATTATCTTTCTAATTTTATAAGAGCAGTATTAAAAATTGTCCTTATTTTTGGGCCTTTGTCCCACTTCTATGTATGGCTTTGTCCAGATTTCTTGCTCTGAGGTTGAGAGGTGTGACAAATGTGTCAGGGCCATCACAGTCAGCCAGAGACATTTCAAATTGCGACATACTTATTGCACCCCACTCCCCCAAGTAGTGACTCTGGATGTGTCGAAGCAAGGCAAGGAGCAGTTATGCAGTGTAAATGTGCAGAGTATCCCCCCATCCAAGGTAGACACAAGTACGACAGTGGCTTTTCACCTGTCCTTGATTTTGCAGAATGGTCTGGTTTCTGTCATATTTTTGTACTGTTGATTTATGCTTATTAGTCAGAAAGTGCCTGTTGCTCTGCGTTTAAGTAGCAATGCTTTAATGACCATCAGGTAAGCTTGTCTGAGATCATAACATGCAAGTAAGCTTTAATAAGCATACTATTAAAGAATTGCCAACAATGAAAGCCTTTCTGTTGTTGCCATGCAGAGAATACTTAACTAGATAATGTATAAGCCTTGGGTATTGAAATGCATATGACAGTATTTGTAATAAAGAACAGGATTACATTATTTTAAGAAGCTCATTACACTTGTTGGAGACTTCCAGTGATCTCTGAGGGCTTTACCCATAAACTAAACCGAATGCCAATCTATCATGTGTGGTCCATAACCTGTACAGTAATCCTTTAAGAAATGTATCTTGAGCTTGTTTCTTGTTTGCTTTTCTTTTTTTACTTTGATCATATTTTCCCCATGAAACAAGTAGATAGTTGTTGTCAGGCAGCAGGTCTTTTTTTGGATAAGAAACATTTATACAAGTGGGAGTATCACAGAGATTGCTACTTTCAGTATGTTACTTGGTACTTTTATAAAGCTGAATATAAATTATAATTAGAACTGCAGTGCAAGAAGAAGTGGTTTGAGTTGAGTGCTGCTTGTTTTTTTATACTTGATTTTGACTGACATTCCAGTAATGTATTTAAAAAGTAATTTATTTTTTCATGCCTCACAACCTTTGTGTTTCCTTCTAGATATTAAGTAAGCTGTCATGTAGCCAATGCATTGAAATATTTTTTCCTCTACACTTCATTTTGTCTTGGTTGGACTCTCATAATGACAGTTTGGCACCAGGGCAGCATATTTAATTAAAGTTAGTTTTTGTGGTTTTGAGTATAGCTCCTCCCCTTTCTAGTTGGCCACACCCCTTCACATTGACCCCACCCATTCAGCTGTCTCCTGCAGCCCCCCTTTGATTTGAAGTCACCGGCCACCACTGCATTACAGTGTGTGTGTGCCTGTGTCTGTAGGTGCCTAACAGTGTTGCATGTGTTCTTAGCTGGAATACTTCATGCAGTTGTTCCAGACAAAGTCTTGCAAATGTGCTGCTCTGTGCTTTTCCTCAGAGAGTGGGTTGCATGTCGTTTATGTCTCTGAATCACTTGTTAGCAATGTAACTTTACGAGGGTACAACATAGCATTAGTACCATTACAGCTCTAATGTCTTGGAATATCTCCCAATGTGTGTTCCTTTAGGTGTGTTAAAGTAATCAGTATTATATCATTTATTTTATTTTACATTTGTTTACCGGGATGGTCCAACTAGGACAGTACCCATTTTCAGTGGAGGCCCGGGGAGAAAAGCTCCAGCTTAAGCTTACATACAACGTAATCACATCAAGTAATAGAAATTATAGACAAAAAAAAGAATGTTAAAGCATTTACAGGATACAATTTTAAAAACAAAAAATATATACATAGTACCAAATAGAACAAGACTTTAAATACTTGAATACAGACAAATATACGGTTAACTTATATATGTGAAGGAACATAACAGTAGTTAGGAAATTAAGTAGGGAGAATCACTTAGGCAAAGTAGTGCATAGTTAGTAATACTTCCGTGGTGAGAACTGCAGTTAGGAATGTAACTACTTATAGAGCAGTAGTGTTGTTAGAAGGGATATGTTAACAGAGTTAGTGCGTACAGCCAAATTGTATAAGTAATGCTAAGTTAATAATTAACCTGGAGTGTTACAGGTGCAAAGCCAAGATTCATAGGTAGGTACTAGGCTATTGGCCCAAGGGCCTAAGTAAGCCTAGCCAACAAGCTTCCCTGGCTTATGCCATCCAAGAAAGTTATTTTCCTGTGCCACTGTCTAGCAGAGCCACAGAAGTGATCCCCGGGGTGTATTTCCTATTTCCCATCCACTCATCAAGATTTTTCTTGAAGAGTGCTAATGTGGAACTTTACTTGACATAGATGGGTAGCTTGTTCCAGAGTATGGGAATCTATCCCTCCAGCATGTCCTGTTTATTGTGGTGACAAGGTTTAGGTCCCTAGAGTGTGCAGCTTGGAGGGATTGGGATTTCTTTAAGTCTAGCATGTCCAACAGCTCTGGATTTGACATAGCTTTATATGTTAGGCAGAGATCACCTTGGAGTAGGAGATATGGTACGGAGTAAAGCTGGAGTTTTTTGAGATGGTCAGTGTAGGCTATCTGTTTGAGGCCAGTAATTCTCTTTGTGAGGTACTTCTGTGGCCTTTCCAGCTGCTGCAGATGTCTTGTGAGGTACATTCCAAAAGGGGCGTTGTACTCTATAATGGGTCTAATGAATGTCGAGTAGAGGGGAACAATGACCTCTTTTTTTCCTGGATGAAAACCGTTTTATGATGAGGTGTGCCACGTAGAAGAATTTCCTGACTACTGTGACGATGTGATTATCATAGGAGAGACTACTGTCCACCTGGGTCCCAAGGTCTCTTATCACACATTCGGTGTTAAGTAGACTGCTGCCCATGTGGTAGTTCATGAGTACAGAGTTTTTACCAAAGGGGATGACACTGCACTTTTTGGCATTGAGCTTGAGGCCATGGCTCTGACACCAGGCATCTGTTTCAGTGAGGCCCTTCTGTAGGATGTCCACATAATTTGGGGACTCGACTATGGCTGCTAGTTTGCAGTCATCTGCGAACTTTGTTAGCCAGAGGCCTTCTGTGTTGCCTGCACTTCAGAGAAGTAGATACCAAATAGGAGAGGTCCCAGGACTGAACCCTGTGGTACTCCAGTTGTCACTGGTTAGAAGTCAGATTTGGAGTCTGCAACTTTTACAGTGTGGGTTCTTTCAGTGAGCCAGTTGGCAACCCATCTTGTGACATAGGGATTTCAAATAAGTGCCTTTTAAGAGACAGTTTTGTTATGTGGATTGTTTCAGGTGACTCTGTTACTCAAGGTTGCAGTTGTCTTGTACATCTTTAAATAGGCAATTTTTCTTTAATTCTGCCCTGAATTTAACAACATTCAGTACCTTAGAAACAGTAATTTTCTGTATACCTCATTAATGGCATGTTCAGAACAAATATGGTAATCTTGAAACAATGATTACAGCAATCAAAGAAGAAGCCCATACGTTCCTTTTATGGATCTAAACCCTACCACAGGGTATAAAATCTGCAAGAGGTGATATTGAACAAAGAGTGTATAAACCTTCAGAAATGTATTTTATTTTATAACTCTAGCTAAGACTTAATGGAAATTTCAAGAACTGGCTCTTTTTTCCCAAGGTTAATAAATTAAATATGAGAGATCTCAATATAGCTGATTACAATTTCTTCCTGTTAATGAGCTTGTGAGGTTGTGCCTGTGGAAGGCACAACCTCATTCGCCTTCTCCCTTTGCTTGTGACATTGTGCCTGTAGAAGGCACAACCTCATTCGCTTTCTCCCTTTGCTTGTGACATTGTGCCTGTGGAAGGCGCAACCTCATTCGCTTTCTCCCTTTGCTTGTGACATTGTGCCTGTAGAAGGCACAACCTCATTCGCTTTCTCCCTTTGCTTGTGACATTGTGCCTGTGGAAGGCGCAACCTCATTCGCTTTCTCCCTTTGCTTGTGACGTTGTGCCTGTGGAAGGCACAACCTCATTCGCTTTCTCCCTTTGCTTGTGACATTGTGCCTGTAGAAGGCACAACCTCATTCGCTTTCTCCCTTTGCTTGTGACATTGTGCCTGTGGAAGGCACAACCTCATTCGCTTTCTCCCTTTGCTTGTGACATTGTGCCTGTGGAAGGCACAACCTCATTCGCTTTCTCCCTTTGCTTGTGACATTGTGCCTGTGGAAGGCACAACCTCATTCGCCTTCTCCCTTTGCTTGTGACATTGTGCCTGTGGAAGGCACAACCTCATTCGCTTTCTCCCTTTGCTTGTGACATTGTGCCTGTGGAAGGCACAACCTCATTCGCTTTCTCCCTTTGCTTGTGACGTTGTGCCTGTGGAAGGCACAACCTCATTCGCTTTCTCCCTTTGCTTGTGACGTTGTGCCTGTGGAAGGCACAACCTCATTCGCTTTCTCCCTTTGCTTGTGACATTGTGCCTGTGGAAGGCACAACCTCATTCGCTTTCTCCCTTTGCTTGTGACGTTGTGCCTGTGGAAGGCACAACCTCATTCGCTTTCTCCCTTTGCTTGTGACATTGTGCCTGTGGAAGGCACAACCTCATTCGCTTTCTCCCTTTGCTTGTGACATTGTGCCTGTGGAAGGCACAACCTCATTCGCTTTCTCCCTTTGCTTGTGACATTGTGCCTGTGGAAGGCACAACCTCGTCGCTTTCTCCCTTTGCTTGTGACATTGTGCCTGTGGAAGGCACAACCTCATTCGCTTTCTCCCTTTGCTTGTGACGTTGTGCCTGTGGAAGGCACAACCTCATTCGCTTTCTCCCTTTGCTTGTGACGTTGTGCCTGTGGAAGGCACAACCTCATTCGCTTTCTCCCTTTGCTTGTGACGTTGTGCCTGTGGAAGGCACAACCTCATTCGCTTTCTCCCTTTGCTTGTGACATTGTGCCTGTGGAAGGCACAACCTCATTCGCTTTCTCCCTTTGCTTGTGACGTTGTGCCTGTGGAAGGCACAACCTCATTCGCTTTCTCCCTTTGCTTGTGACGTTGTGCCTGTGGAAGGCACAACCTCATTCGCTTTCTCCCTTTGCTTGTGACATTGTGCCTGTGGAAGGCACAACCTCATTCGCTTTCTCCCTTTGCTTGTGACATTGTGCCTGTGGAAGGCACAACCTCATTCGCTTTCTCCCTTTGCTTGTGACATTGTGCCTGTGGAAGGCACAACCTCATTCGCTTTCTCCCTTTGCTTGTGACATTGTGCCTGTGGAAGGCACAACCTCATTCGCTTTCTCCCTTTGCTTGTGACATTGTGCCTGTGGAAGGCACAACCTCATTCGCTTTCTCCCTTTGCTTGTGACATTGTGCCTGTGGAAGGCACAACCTCATTCGCTTTCTCCCTTTGCTTGTGACATTGTGCCTGTGGAAGGCACAACCTCGTCGCTTTCTCCCTTTGCTTGTGACGTTGTGCCTGTGGAAGGCACAACCTCATTCGCTTTCTCCCTTTGCTTGTGACGTTGTGCCTGTGGAAGGCACAACCTCATTCGCTTTCTCCCTTTGCTTGTGACATTGTGCCTGTGGAAGGCACAACCTCATTCGCTTTCTCCCTTTGCTTGTGACGTTGTGCCTGTGGAAGGCACAACCTCATTCGCTTTCTCCCTTTGCTTGTGACATTGTGCCTGTGGAAGGCACAACCTCATTCGCTTTCTCCCTTTGCTTGTGACGTTGTGCCTGTGGAAGGCGCAACCTCATTCGCTTTCTCCCTTTGCTTGTGACGTTGTGCCTGTGGAAGGCACAACCTCATTCGCTTTCTCCCTTTGCTTGTGACATTGTGCCTGTAGAAGGCACAACCTCATTCGCTTTCTCCCTTTGCTTGTGACATTGTGCCTGTGGAAGGCACAACCTCATTCGCTTTCTCCCTTTGCTTGTGACATTGTGCCTGTGGAAGGCACAACCTCATTCGCTTTCTCCCTTTGCTTGTGACATTGTGCCTGTGGAAGGCACAACCTCATTCGCTTTCTCCCTTTGCTTGTGACATTGTGCCTGTGGAAGGCACAACCTCATTCGCCTTCTCCCTTTGCTTGTGACATTGTGCCTGTGGAAGGCACAACCTCATTCGCTTTCTCCCTTTGCTTGTGACATTGTGCCTGTGGAAGGCACAACCTCATTCGCTTTCTCCCTTTGCTTGTGACATTGTGCCTGTGGAAGGCACAACCTCATTCGCTTTCTCCCTTTGCTTGTGACATTGTGCCTGTGGAAGGCACAACCTCATTCGCTTTCTCCCTTTGCTTGTGACATTGTGCCTGTGGAAGGCACAACCTCATTCGCTTTCTCCCTTTGCTTGTGACATTGTGCCTGTGGAAGGCACAACCTCATTCGCTTTCTCCCTTTGCTTGTGACATTGTGCCTGTGGAAGGCACAACCTCATTCGCTTTCTCCCTTTGCTTGTGACATTGTGCCTGTGGAAGGCACAACCTCATTCGCTTTCTCCCTTTGCTTGTGACATTGTGCCTGTGGAAGGCACAACCTCATTCGCTTTCTCCCTTTGCTTGTGACATTGTGCCTGTGGAAGGCACAACCTCATTCGCTTTCTCCCTTTGCTTGTGACATTGTGCCTGTGGAAGGCACAACCTCATTCGCTTTCTCCCTTTGCTTGTGACATTGTGCCTGTGGAAGGCACAACCTCATTCGCTTTCTCCCTTTGCTTGTGACATTGTGCCTGTGGAAGGCACAACCTCATTCGCTTTCTCCCTTTGCTTGTGACATTGTGCCTGTGGAAGGCACAACCTCATTCGCTTTCTCCCTTTGCTTGTGACATTGTGCCTGTGGAAGGCGCAACCTCATTCGCTTTCTCCCTTTGCTTGTGACATTGTGCCTGTGGAAGGCACAACCTCATTCGCTTTCTCCCTTTGCTTGTGACGTTGTGCCTGTGGAAGGCACAACCTCATTCGCTTTCTCCCTTTGCTTGTGACGTTGTGCCTGTGGAAGGCACAACCTCATTCGCTTTCTCCCTTTGCTTGTGACATTGTGCCTGTGGAAGGCACAACCTCATTCGCTTTCTCCCTTTGCTTGTGACATTGTGCCTGTGGAAGGCACAACCTCATTCGCTTTCTCCCTTTGCTTGTGACATTGTGCCTGTGGAAGGCACAACCTCATTCGCTTTCTCCTTTGCTTGTGACATTGTGCCTGTGGAAGGCACAACCTCATTCGCTTTCTCCCTTTGCTTGTGACATTGTGCCTGTGGAAGGCACAACCTCATTCGCTTTCTCCCTTTGCTTGTGACGTTGTGCCTGTGGAAGGCACAACCTCATTCGCTTTCTCCCTTTGCTTGTGACATTGTGCCTGTGGAAGGCACAACCTCATTCGCTTTCTCCCTTTGCTTGTGACGTTGTGCCTGTGGAAGGCACAACCTCATTCGCTTTCTCCCTTTGCTTGTGACATTGTGCCTGTGGAAGGCACAACCTCATTCGCTTTCTCCCTTTGCTTGTGACATTGTGCCTGTGGAAGGCACAACCTCATTCGCTTTCTCCCTTTGCTTGTGACATTGTGCCTGTGGAAGGCACAACCTCATTCGCTTTCTCCCTTTGCTTGTGACGTTGTGCCTGTGGAAGGCACAACCTCATTCGCTTTCTCCCTTTGCTTGTGACATTGTGCCTGTGGAAGGCACAACCTCATTCGCTTTCTCCCTTTGCTTGTGACGTTGTGCCTGTGGAAGGCACAACCTCATTCGCTTTCTCCCTTTGCTTGTGACATTGTGCCTGTAGAAGGCACAACCTCATTCGCTTTCTCCCTTTGCTTGTGACATTGTGCCTGTGGAAGGCACAACCTCATTCGCTTTCTCCCTTTGCTTGTGACATTGTGCCTGTGGAAGGCACAACCTCATTCGCCTTCTCCCTTTGCTTGTGACATTGTGCCTGTGGAAGGCACAACCTCATTCGCCTTCTCCCTTTGCTTGTGACATTGTGCCTGTGGAAGGCACAACCTCATTCGCTTTCTCCCTTTGCTTGTGACGTTGTGCCTGTGGAAGGCACAACCTCATTCACTTTCTCCCTTTGCTTGTGACGTTGTGCCTGTGGAAGGCACAACCTCATTCGCTTTCTCCCTTTGCTTGTGACATTGTGCCTGTGGAAGGCACAACCTCATTCGCCTTCTCCCTTTTCATGTTCAGCGGTCGCTGGTGTTCTGTAGTATAAGCAGCAGGGGAATACTGCACCGATCAAAGATCAGTCAGTGAGATGACAACAGTGAGAATATGTGAAGCAACCCAGCAGGATGTAAAGCACTAAAGGGCAAGATACCAAGGATTAGGGTTTCAGAATTAAACTGAGTTTGACAAAAATATACTTATTATGCTTTGTGTGGCTCAACGTCCTATTGGTGCCAGTTTGTGAAAAAAAAGGTGTCTTTCAAATGCAGGTTTAATTAAATGTTTCCTTTCAACTTCTAAAGGGATTTTTTAAATATTTAAATGCAAAAAATGCAGACTGATTGCTATGTGATTATCTTCATTAGGATTTTTTCCCCCCTTTGCTGTGACTGTATCCTTTTCCTAGCTATATTTTTTGTTTTGCTTCCCTTGTTTATTTATGACGCACTTCTTGGGTGACCAGTCCGTGATTTCCTGGTGTACTTGTCTCAGCAAAATAAACTCTGCCTCCAGCAAAGCTGTATCCATGTGTCTTGGCTTAATTTAATGCTGATATCTCAGCATTAAAGCATCATTGTCATCATGGAATTTATAGGTGGTTTTCATCTTTCCTTTTTACCTAAAGCATAGTCATATAGTGCAGTGCATTGCATGCAGGTACCGAGGCCCAATGCATTGCATGCAGTTACTGAGGCCCAATGCACTGCATGCAGGTACCGAGGTCCAATGCATTGCATGCAAGTACCGAAGCCCAATACATTGCATGCAGATACTGAGGTCCAATGCATTGCATGCAGATACTGAGGCCCAATGCATTGCATGCAGATACTGAGGCCCAATGCATTGTATGCAGATACTGAGGCCCAATGCATTGCATGCAGGTACCGAGGTCCAATGCATTGCATGCAAGTACCGAAGCCCAATACATTGCATGCAGATACTGAGCTCCAATGCATTGCATGCAGGTACCGAGGTCCAATACATTGCATGCAGGTACCGAGGCCCAGTGCATTGCATGCAGGTACCGAGGCCCAATGCATTGCATGGAGATACCGAGACCCAATGCATTGCATGCAAATACCGAGGCCCAATGCATTGCATGCAGATACCAAGGTCTTGAATAATAACAATGTCTATTTCCATTATGGAAGGCACTATGACCAAGAGACAAAGTACTAGTAGTCGCTCTGTAGAGAATGTGAAAGAAGAATAAATTGAAATAAGGCTTTCTCTGTATTTTGTCACATCTCAATTCACTGTAGCTTCAACCAAATGAAACAAAGTGGCTGAAGTTTCAGCTTGATGAAACACACAGGAAAGTAGTGTTTTATTTTTTCTTGGAGATTAGCTCCCTGCAACCTCCTTATGCAGGGGTCATGGATATATTGTCGACCGTCTGCTTCCTCACTTAAATATATTGACTCCATTGTTACACAACCACAGAGAAAGAAAGAAAGGTCCAAACCATTTGAATCACTTTTTGCTCACAAATGGAAACATAACAGCACTTCTGTGAGACAGCTGATCAGACATTTACTGTCAGGGAAAAGAAATTTAATACATTCATCCATTTTATATTATAACTTGCATAGAAAAAACAAAATCATGACATCATAGCATCTTGTTATGACAAAGTGTGTACTAGCTGGCACCCCCTGTGTCAAATCACTTGGTTACACAATGATTTTATGGAGCATTATTGTGTGAGTAGTGCAAGCAGATGTCAGTCACGTGGTTTTCATTGTGTTCTTTCAGTGTTTATAGCGGCAAAACACCATACGTGATGCATTACCTGTCTGCCTTCAGGTGGATCTTCTAAAATCTAAACCAATGCCAAGGTCAGTAGGTGAAGTCAGCTACATAATTAATTAGCTAGCAGTCCTGGTTCAGTAACATTAGTTATATTATTTTATGCTTTTAAATGGATGTAAAGAATAACACTTAAAAGGACAACATTTATTGAAGTGCACAAACACAATGTAGTTTACAATTTTATCATTTTGAACACCATTTATTTATTTTAATGTAACAGTATTTCAATATAATACAACTTTATTTACCTCCCATATATATTTTTTAGGATTCAGACTATTTCATTCAACAACAACAAAAAAGTGCATTATACCCACTAAACACATGCCAACTTAATATAAGCTAGGATGGTGCTTACAGCTGTAATGTGAATTCTGCTTACCTACATCTAAATAAATAACCTTAGAATGTAGCAACACCATCTTGAGGGCACTGCACTCTTGCAAATAGTGTCTTCTACTAGTGTACTTCTCTGGCTTCCCCCCACATTTCTTATAAAGAAATATTTTGCCAAATACCTGACATCTTTGCTGTAGCAACCAGAATACTTACTGCAGGCTTCTGGCCATGTTACAATGGGAATTACATTTTTAAATTACTTGAATGACCATCCTAATATGCCATCACCTCCATGGTTTTCTGCCAGCTAGAATAAATGAGACTTTTGCATTTGTTTTTGCGATACCTGGACAGTAGTTAATAACATAAACTTTATGTCTGTTATGCATACACTGTGGCAGTGTAGTATGCATTTCCACTGCATTTTACCTCAGACATTTAGGTAGGAATGGTGGACAGTACGCTATCAGTTATTTAGAAATTCTGTAATATAGATTAAAGCATTAAAGAGAGTCTAATTACCCTGAGCTGTCACAAAGTTGTTCTCATAATAAGCCCCCTAGAGTGTTCTGCTCATAATAAGCCCCTTACAGTGTTCTTCTCATAATAAGCCCCTTACAGCGTTCTTCTCAAAATAAGCCCCTTACAGTGTTCTTCTCATAATAAGCCCCCTACAGTGTTCTTCTCATAATAATCCCCTTACAGTGTTATTTTCATAAGAAGCCCCTTACAGTGTTCTTCTCATAATAAGGCCCTTACAGTGTTCTTCTCATAATAAGACCTATACAGTGTTCTTCTCATAATAAGCCCCTTACTGTGTTCTTCTCATAATAAGCCCCCTACAGTGTTCTTCTCATAATAAGCCGCTTACTGTGTTCTTCTCATAATAAGCCCCTTGCAGTGTTCTTCTCATAATAAGCCCCTTACTTTGTTCTTCTCATATTAAGCTCCTTACAGTGTTCTTCTCGTAATAAGCCCTATACAGTGCTCTTCTCATAATAAGCCCGTTACTGTGTTCTTCTCATAATACAGTGTTCTTCTCATAATAAGCCCCCTACAGTGTTCTTCTCATAATAAGCCACTTACTGTGTTCTTCTCATAATAAGCCCCTTGCAGTGTTCTTCTCATAATAAGCCCCTTACTTTGTTCTTCTCATATTAAGCTCCTTACAGTGTTCTTCTCGTAATAAGCCCTATACAGTGTTCTTCTCATAATAAGCCCGTTACTGTGTTCTTCTAATAATACAGTGTTCTTCTCATAATAAGCCCCCTACAGTGTTCTTCTCATAATAAGCCCCTTACAGTGTTCTTCTCATAATAAGCCCCCCACAGTGTTCTTCTCATAATAAGCCCCTTACAGTGTTCTTCTCATAATAAGCCCCTTACTGTGTTCTTCTCATAATAAGCCCCTTACAGTGTTCTTCTCATAATAAGCCCCCTACAGTGTTCTTCTCATAATAAGCCCCTTACAGTGTTCTTCTCATAATAAGCCCCCCCCACAGTGTTTTTCTCATAATAAGCCCCTTACAGTGTTCTTCTCATAATAAGCCCCTTACTGTGTTCTTCTCATAATAAGTTCCTTACATTGTTCTTCTCATAATAAGCACCTTACAGTGTTCTTCTCATAATAAGCCCCATACAGTGTTCTTCTCATAATAAGCCCCTTACAGTGTTCTTCTTATAATAAGCCCCCTACAGTGTTCTTCTCATAATAAGCCCCTTATTGTGTTCTTCTCATAATAAGCCCCTTACAGTGTTCTTCTCATAATAAGCCCCTTACAGTGTTCTTCTCATAATAAGCCCCTTACAGTGTTCTCATAATAAGCCCCCTACAGTGTTCTTCTCATAATAACCCCCTTAACAGTGTTCTTTTCATAATAAGCCCTTTACAGTGTTATTCTTATAATAAGCCCTATACAGTGTTCTTCTCATAATAAGCCCCTTACTGTGTTCTTCTCATAATACAGTGTTCTTCTCATAATAAGCCCCTTACAGTGTTCTTCTCATAATAAGCCCCTACAGTGTTCTTCTCATAATAAGCCCCTTACAGTGTTCTTCTCATAATAAGCCCCCCACAGTGTTCTTCTCATAATAAGCCCCTTACAGTGTTCTTCTCATAATAAGCCCCTTACAGTGTTCTTCTCATAATAAGCCCATTACTGTGTTCTTCTCATAATAAGCCCCTTACAGTGTTCTTCTCATAATAAGCCCCCTACAGTGTTCTTCTCATAATAAGCCCCCCATAGTGTTCTTCTCATAATGAGCCCCTTACAGTGTTCTTCTCATATTAAGCCCCTTACTGTGTTCGTCTCATAATAAGCTCCTTACATTGTTCTTCTCATAATAAGCCCCTTACAGTGTTCTTCTCATAATAAGGCCCTTACAGTGTTCTTCTCATAATAAGCCCCTTACTGTGTTCTTCTCATAATAAGCCCCCTACAGTGTTCTTCTCATAATAAGCCGCTTACTGTGTTCTTCTCATAATAAGCCCCTTGCAGTGTTCTTCTCATAATAAGCCCCTTACTTTGTTCTTCTCATATTAAGCTCCTTACAGCGTTCTTCTCGTAATAAGCCCTATACAGTGTTCTTCTCATAATAAGCCCATTACTGTGTTCTTCTCATAATACAGTGTTCTTCTCATAATAAGCCCCTTACAGTGTTCTTCTCATAATAAGCCCCCCTACAGTGTTCTTCTCATAATAAGCCCCTTACAGTGTTCTTCTCATAATAAGCCCCCCCACAGTGTTCTTCTCATAATAAGCCCCTTACAGTGTTCTTCTCATAATAAGCCCCTTACAGTGTTCTTCTCATAATAAGCCCCCTACAGTGTTCTTCTCATAATAAGCCCCTTACAGTGTTCTTCTCATAATAAGCCCCTTACAGTGTTCTTCTCATAATAAGCCCCTTACTGTGTTCTTCTCATAATAAGCTCCTTACATTGTTCTTCTCATAACAAGCCCCTTACAGTGTTCTTCTCATAATAAGCCCCATACAGTGTTCTTCTCATAATAAGCCCCTTACAGTGTTCTTCTCATAATAAGCCCCTTACAGTGTTCTTCTCATAATAAGCCCCCTACAGTGTTCTTCTCATAATAAGCCCCTTATTGTGTTCTTCTCATAATAAGCCCCTTACAGTGTTCTTCTCATAATAAGCCCCTTACAGTGTTCTTCTCATAATAAGCCCCCTACAGTGTTCTTCTCATAATAACCCCCTTACAGTGTTCTTTTCATAATAAGCCCTTTACAGTGTTCTTCTTATAATATGCCCTATACAGTGTTCTTCTCATAATAAGCCCCTTACTGTGTTCTTCTCATAATACAGTGTTCTTCTCATAATAAGCCCCTTACAGTGTTCTTCTCATAATAAGCCCCCTACAGTGTTCTTCTCATAATAAGCCCCTTACAGTGTTCTTCTCATAATAAGCCCCCCACGGTGTTCTTCTCATAATAAGCCCCTTACAGTGTTCTTCTCATAATAAGCCCCTTACTGTGTTCTTCTCATAATAAGCTCCTTACATTGTTCTTCTCATATTAAGCCCCTTAAAGTGTTCTTCTCATAATAAGCCCCCTACAGTGTTCTTCTCATAATAAGCCCCTTATTGTGTTCTTCTCATAATAAGCCCTGCACAGTGTTCTTGTCATAATAAGCCCCTTACAGTGTTCTTCTCATAATAAGCCCCCTACAGTGTTCTTCTCATAATAACCCCCTTACAGTGTTCTTTTCATAATAAGCCCTTTACAGTGTTCTTCTTATAATAAGCCCCTTACAGTGTTCTTCTCATAATAAGCCCCTTACAGTGTTCTTCTCATAATAAGCTCCTTACAGTGTTCTTCTCATAATGAGCCCTATACAGTGTTCTTTTCATAATAAGCCCCTTACAATGTTCTTCTCATAACAAGCCCCTTACTGTGTTCTTCTCATAATAAGCCCCTTACAGTGTTCTTCTCATAATAAGCCCCATACAGTGCTCTTCTCATAATAAGCCCCTTACTGTGTTCTTCTCATAATAAGCCCCTTACAGTGTTCTTCTCATAATAAGCTCCTTACAGTGTTCTTCTCATATTAAGTCTGCTACTACCTGTTTACCTTAATCACTCATCAGTCTCAGGTATACATATGCTGCAGTTTTGTGTTGCTAGAAGAACATTCTGAAGTCTGAATGTTAACATCACTACATTTATTTCCACAGTAATATACAATTTACTGCAAAGAAGAAAAGAGAGGACATTCACAATTGTGGGAGGTACAGAGGTATCAAACTCCTGTCACATTGCATGAAAGTTCTGGAGGGGTGACTGATAAATGAATACGCATACAGTGGTTTAAAGTTAGATGATAGATGAGCTAGTCAGATTCAGATCAGGGTGCAGTACAACTGACCCGATGTTTGCAGTGAGACAGATAGATGAGAAGAAGCTAGAAATGAGGAGAGAATCCAGCTGAACATTCCTAGACTTGGAGAAAGCATATGGCAAGGTTCCAAGAAAGCTCATTTAGTCAGCCCTGTGGTATTGCAAAGTCCCAGAAATATTGGTAGAGTTAGTGCAAGTTATTTACAAGGACCTTATGATGCAAGTATGAACAGTGTTCGGTCTTACAGAGGAGTTCCCAGTGGGAGTGGGTATGCATTACAGTTCAGCTCTGAGCTCACTGCTGTTCATACTGGTGATGGACTACATTAGCAAACAGGTCAGAAGGGACAGACCAGTGAAGTTGCTGTATGCAGATGATGCGGCAGTACAGGCAGACCCTAAGCAAGAACTTCAGCGAGGGATTATAGAATGGAATGGTATGCAAAACTGAAGGCACATGGGATGAAATGGAGTACAGATAAGACAGTTGTCATGGCTGCAAATGGGGGAAATCAGAAGAAGATGAGAACTGAGACAGAAGAGAAGATAGTGGAACAGGTAAACAGTTTCAGGTATCTGGGAGGGGTGGTTGAGGAGAAGGGAAGTATGAATGAAAAGGTCAAAGCTAAAATCAGGGGGGCTGCAACCAACTTGCATAGAGTATCAGGGATAGTTTATGATAGTAGCTGAAATATAAGGTGTATTAACAGTGGTATGACCAGTATTACTGTATGATACAGAAACCTAGGCAGTAAAGGCTGACAGATGAGGAAGCTAGACGTGATGGAAAGGAAGTGCCTGAGACAGCTAGTAGGAAATACACTGTGGGACAGTTGAAGAAATTAGGGCATAAGAGCAGAAGCCAAAGTAGCTCCAATTGCATTAAAGGTCAAAGAGAGCAGATTATGGTGGTTCAGGCATGAGTGCAGAAAAGCACAAGACAATCTGGTGAAGAAGATTTGGGGAGACAGTAAGAAGGTAGATAGATTGTGTGAGAAAAGATCTATGATGGTCAGGCCTTATTATTGAAGAAGACAGGAGTGTGGCATTGAATCAAGAGAAATGCTGACAGCTGGCATGACACCCTAATCCCATGTAAAAATAGGAAAATTGGGTTTGATGATTATGTAAGTGAGTGTATGGGGGTGCCTGTGTCAACATAATACATGAGACACTCAAGGTCATTACTACCATAATGCACAGGCAGTAAAAGTTGTGATTAGAGGCATCCAGATTAGCCAGTAATGAGGTATTCCTCACGGCAGATAAGGCTGACTCTGACTTGCATTTTCTGTGTTCATGTAAATTGCCCTACCTGTGATATGCACTTTATGGAAATGAAGACCCATTTCTCTGAATTCCAGCTCTTGAGTTTAGTAAATATGAATCCTGAAGGTTTGAAATGAAAGCATCAAGTCAGTGCTTGTATGTGAACTTGAAACTGAATCATGGTAACCTGGTTCAACAAATTAAATGCAAACTAGATAATATAGATAATGTTTTGTATATATATATATATATATATATATTAATATAAATTCCAAAATCAATAGTGCCATTAGATTTTTGTAAGGAAGTTGCAACCTCTTGTTATGGATGGCTAAACCTCCTGTGTCCATCTGTATTAAATATACTGACTCTGAGATTGTACAGTGTTAAAGAGAATTGCTCTGCATACTCTGACAAAGGCTGACCATGGCATTAGTAAAGACAGATGTCTATGCATGTTCATATTTCAGAGGTGACTCGTGCTACTAACAGCTGGGCTACAGGTCACAGTTTATTTTTATTTATTTACTTTTTACTTACAATACAGTAGTCAGTGTTCTCATTTTGTTGGAGTGGACCAAACTGAATTCATGCTATTCTGCATGCACGGAGTTCAACATGCTATTACAAAAAAGGCTTAGCCAGCTGGGCTGTTTCTTAAAACAGTCTAGATCCCAGAGTTAGACTTGTGCTAAAAGGTTAATAAGGCAAATTACACCTTTTTGCAAGTGTACCTGCATTTTAGGAGTGGAGTAAATGCCACTTTAGAAGTGAGAAGCCACTTCTTATTAGTTCAGAGTGCTCAGGTGACTGAGGCAGCCTGTCTTTAGAAGTGAGAAGACACTTCTCATTGGTTCAAAGTGCTCATGTGACTGAGACAGCCTGAAAAGTGAACAAAGTTGATAAGAGTTTTTTTAATGTAGCTATGAGTACTGTCTAGTCAATTGGATGCCATCTGAGGTGTACACAGTCATACAGGTGGCTGTAATTTTGTTCACAGCTTGTGTGTGTGTGTGTGTGTGTGTGTGTGTGTGTGTGTGTGTGTGTGTGTGTGTGTGTGTGTGTGTGTGTGTGTGTGTCTGCTTACAAAGGATGGGTAACAATTGCATTGTATGATTTGGTTCTGACAGCAGCAAGCTGAAATACATGCATGGGCTATTATGTATTTATTCATTTCATCTCAAGCAAGGATCTGAGGTGTACACAGTCATACATGTGGCTATAAATGTGGTCATATCTCTCTGGGGATTGTTGTGGATAGCACTGTATGGTTCTGGTAATAGCAAGCTAAAGGCCTCACAATTCTTCTGAAAAATAGCTGCTTTGATCCCAAAAGGTCCTCAGGATAGTGAGACAGAGTGTGAATATAGGGAATATGTTAACAGTCCAGTGCTATGGTATGTCACAGTATACCATCCAACATTTGGTTGCAGTAGTCTTATAATTAGTATATATAAATAGGATTGTGGGCAACTCCCCATCATGTTGATAATGTAGTAGAGTTTTTACCTTCTTGTGAAAATGATTTAATGATATTACTGCAAATTTTAAGATGACCTGTATTTCTTTTGTAGACATACCTTTTTTCCAAAGTTGTGGTTCTTGCATTTTACGCAGGCAGTCCTTGGACTGTTAGTCAGACTCTTTTTCTAGTTGCTTTTCAAATAACGTAAAAAAGAGTGTAGCTTCCTTGAGTTAGACAAAGTAGTTTTGCTAACCGATTTAACAATATACTGGCCAACAGATTCAGTGCCAATTTTACCCCCCCCAAAAGACCAATCACAATACCAGTAGATTGCCAGGCACACAGTATTACTGCTGCACAGGTTAAAACAGCATGGTCCAAGGCCAAGAATACAGCTTTTATGGGACCTGACAGTGTCCCCGGCTGTGTTCTACATGAACTACAAAGTGAACTGGCACCTTACCTGTGTGCCCTATTCAATCACAGCCTCACCTCACACTTTGTCCCAACTGAATGGTGCACTGCTACAGTCATCCCTCTCCACAAAGGAGGAGCAACTACAGACCCTGGGAACTATCTCCCCATTTGCCTGATGAGTCTGATATGCAAAGCAATGGAACACATCATCATGGACCTAATAGACAAGGATATAGGAAATCTTCAAACTCTGGATCCCACACAGTTGGGTTCATGAAGGGTAGATCATGCCTGCTCAACTTGGTCAACTTCTTTGAGTCAGTCACCAGAGCTGTGGATGAAGGCAAGGTGGTTCATACAGCCTACCTTGATCTGGCCAAGGCCTTTGATGCCATTCCCCACTCAAGAATCATAAAAAAAACTCACTTAGCTACACATCAACCCCTATATCACTAGGTGGGTTGCAAACTGGCTCACAGATAGAACCCACAATGTGAAAGTAGCTGACGCCAAGTCAGACTGCTGACCAGTCATGAGTGGAGTCCCACAAGGTTCGGTCTTGGGTCCTCTCCTGTTTGGTATCTACTTCTCAGAAGTCCAGGCCAACACGAAGGGACTCTGGCTGACAAAGTTCACAGACTATTGCAAATGGGAGCTGTTATTAACTCCCCAACTGATGCTGACATCCTACAGAATGGCCTCACCAAGACTAACGACTGATGTCAGAACCATGGCCTTAAGCTCAATGCCAAAAAATGTGTCATCATCCCCTTTGGGAAAAACCCGGTTCCCAAGAATTACCACATCAGTGGTAGTCCACTGAACACAGAAGGCATTATAAGAGAATTGGGAACACAGGTTGACAACAGCCTCTTTTTTACCACCACATTGCCACTGTGGTCAGAAAGTCCTTCTATGTGGCACATCTCATTACTAAGGGTTTTGCATCCAGAAGAAAGAGATCATTGTCTCCCTCTACTCTTCCCTCATTAGGCCAGTCATCTAGTAAAATGCCCCATTTGGCATGTACCTCACCAGACACATGCAACAACTGGAGAGGCCACAAAAGTACCTCACAAAGAGGATCCTAGGCCTTAAACACTTGTCCTATTCTCTGTCTCATATCGCCTACTTAGAGGCAGTCTCTGCTTGACTTACAAACCCATGTCTGACCCAGCTCTGTTAGAAATGCTACATCGAAATAAATCCCAATCCCTGCACATCACATGCTCCAGAGACATCAACCTCATTACCACAATCAACAGAACATGCTGGAGGGACAGGTTCATAACCCAGAGACTGCCCATGCTATGGAGTAAACTTCCCATACATGTCAAACAGAGCACCTCACTGGCCATCGTCAAGAGAAATCTTGATGAGTGGATGGGAAATAGAAAATTCACCATGGGGATTACTTCAGTTGCTCTACTCAACAGAGGCACTGGGAACTAAGGTTGGGTGGCACGATGCAGGGTAATCCTATGGGCCAGGCTTGTAAAGACTCCAGGGCCATTAGTCTAGTATACCCCTATGGACCTATGAACACACATACAAATTATTAAGATACCAGTCAGGTCTGCAAAGAAAGTGTACCATAGTTAACTTGCATATACATTTGAAATTATCCAGTTTTGGCACATGTTCTTAGGAGCACTACAAGCTCAGGCCCCAAGAGCTCGAAAATCAGTGTCTGAAAGGCAGGGATGTGAGTGTCTTATAGCTTGGATAGGCCTCTTCACATGCTTGAAGAACATAGTTTTATGAGGCTGGGGAGTCTGTTCCACAGCCGAGGTATCCCCTGTGAAATATACCTGTCCCTCCAAACTATTCTGTTGATGTTGCAAAAGAGGTGTAAATCCCTGAACTGAGTATTTCTGATGCCATTTGACTTCCTGATGTGCAGTCAATTTGTCAGTATTGGTTTGGAGGATGCCTTGTATGCTAGGCACAGGTCACCTTTTGCTCTTGGATATCGAGTACAGTGACAAGACTTTCAGTCAGTCAGTGTAGGGCATGTTGTTTAGGCCTTGTATCCTTTTAACAAGGTATCTATGTGGCCATTCAGTTGTTGCATGTAACCATTTATTCTGAATAATATTTATGGCAGTAGGGTTGCTCATTGGTTAATATCTTCCTCATAGAAGCATGTTTATGGTTAGTTTCTGATAGCTAGTCATGCTTTGTATGGAATTTGCACATTCCGTGTGTGTGTGTGTGTGTGTGTGTGTGTGTGTGTGTGAGTGTGTGTGTGTAATATGAGTTTTGATTGGATAATCTGAGCTGGGCATACACAGTTCATTTAGTCGTGTCCTTGTGCTCTGATCATTTTGAAAATGATCTGAGAAAGATCAGTTCACAAGGCTGAAATGGATGTGAAAACTACCAATTTACCTGGCCAGTTTTAAATAATCATACAGTTTCTTCTCTTTGTGTATTTTTCTGTATGAGGTGCACATTAGCTTTTATCTCAGTTCTAAATTTCTTTTTGCTTTCTAACATTAATATATTGAGGTTCTGAAGTTTTCTTTTAAGTCTGCAAATGTAACAAGACTGTAAAACACCCTGAAACAAAAATGTGATGGTCCCATCACTGCCACCAATATGTGAGGCCCCTCACTCTGGGCCAGTAATCAGGAATCCTGAATCGTCACCACTGGCACTGGAGAGGGAGGTTCACTCGGAATACAAATTGATATACTCAATTTTTTTTGATGCAGCCCTCTCTGCATCAAACACAATTTCCCTTAACAGCACACAGGGAACACACTCAGTCTGGGGTCTGAATTTCTCTATCTTTCTCCCTCCAGGTCCCCAGTAAGACTCCCCACTGGTACAGCTGTAGGATTAGGTCCTCAGCCGAGTGTCCAAGCCAAGTCCTCCAGCACCCTCTCTGTGAAACCAATGTTTCATGTCCCTGCCCCAAGTAGCTGACATACACATTCTCTGAGATTTAGTTTTCACACATACACACACACACACACACACACACACACACACACACACACACACACACACACACACACACACACACACACCTGTGAAAGGCTAGCACTGTCAACTTTGCCCACACTATAAGGTAGTTTCACTGCCACCAGTAAGTTACTATAAGGCTCTTAAAAGGGTATCCAGTTATTTATATGGAGTGAAGTTAATGTTAATACAAATGGTAATGTTGACCAAACAGCCAGGCTTTCAGGAATGGCCAGAGTTATCACTAAATAAATACATGCAAATACTCTCAAAGTTTAAATATTCTGTAAAAGGACCAGCCACAATGAAAAGTTTAAATATGTTTAATAATAAATAATAAAAGAAGGTGAACATAGTAAATATATATTTACAGTAAACACCAGAGTTTCAGTCACAGGAAGTATTAAAAATAACGCCGATGGAAAGTTTCACACAGGTATAGAAAAACACTATTTAGCTAGTGTCACTGTCTGTTCCTGACTGACTAACAGAATTATTGTTCCTACTTACTGAAAAGAGCAAGGCAAGATGGGTGAGTGGCCCTTGTTGTCAGACCCAAGACAGAATATAGAATGCTCCTGAGACTTCAGTCTCCTCTAATATTAAAACATTATTTCTGTACAGAATGACATCACATGCATCTGGTCATCTGACTCTGTTTCCTGCATTATCCCCCATCATTAGAAGCTACCAGGGTTTAGCACCTATGTGCTATAATACACACAGGTAGAGATTTGCTCAGATGTGGTGCAGCTGCTGGAAGTCATAAAACCATTTCACCCTTTCTACAGGAGCTGCAACCTATTCTCTAGCACAGACAATTGTGTCTTTGGCTCCTTTCAAAACTTTGGGATAACATCGTTATGGCTTAGCCCATAAAGTAATTTAATTTCAAGAATATTTTGCAAAGTCAAGTGAATTAAGATTAACCTCTTCACTTCCAGTATATGTTGTCATGATTTATAAAAAGTTACAATAATGCATGTACATCTCTTTTTCTTCCAACAGAGTACACTGTTGATACATTTTAACACAAGCAAAGATCACAAACACATTTTCAGCACAAGCATCTGTACAAATCAGTTTGATATACAAATGACATGTGATTATTTACAAAATTCCAGCTAGCTGTGCTGGCATATGTTACCAATCCACTGCCCTATTTCTCCTGGCATGCCTGTCAGTACCTCCTGTTGTCACATCTCTCCCCGCTTTGAAGACTCAAGCTAGTTTTTCAAGTGCCCCTTGAGATATGTTGCTTGAGAGGAATGTGTCTATATGAGAATACATTACCCCATACCCAGTGTTCAGAGCCCATCTGCATTGGCATTGCTATCCTCACTGTGGTGCTGCACTGCCATATCATATGCCTGCAACCCTAGGGTCTACCTTAGTAACTTGGCATTTTACTGGCTGGCTAGATGTAACCATGTTAAGGTATTGTGGTCTGTAACCACAGTGAACTTCCTTCCATACAGATAAGGCTGAAGTTTCTGCAGTGCCCATACTATGGCTAAACATTCTTTTTCTACTGCTGCATAACATTCCTCCCTAGGTTGGAGTCTACAACTGTGATATACCACTGGGTGCTTTTCTCCCTCTGAGGAAACCTGGCTGAGTACAGCTCCCACCCCATGGTTTGAAGCATCCACCTGCATAACAAATTATTTGCTGTAATCTGGACTGGCTAAACAGGGGGTCCTCCCAACGCCTCTTTAAACTTTTGGAATGCCTGCTCACAGGCTGGGTTCCACATTACCTTGTCTGGCCTGTTCTTCCTCATCAAGTCTGTGAGGGGAGCAGCTACTGTACTATAATTGGGAACAAACTTTCTATAATACCCTGCAATCACCAAGAATGCCCTCACCTGATTTTTAGTAACAGGGGTAGGCCACTCATGAATGGCTTCTACTTTGGCAGTTCCTGGCCTGATCTTGCCACTCCCCACTCTATGTCTCAGGTAGCAGACCTCTACCGTACCCACCTGACACTTACTAGGCTTAATGGTCAATTCTTCACTTTGTAGTCTGCCCAGGACCTACCTGACATGCTAAAGATGCTCTTGCCAGGAATGGCTGTAGATGGCAATATCATCCAGATAAGCAAGGGCATAATCTGATGCCCCTGCTACAATATGATCTACCAGCCTCTGGAAAGTTGCTGGGGAATTTTTCATACCAAAGGGCATCTTTGTGAACTCGTATAATATGAAAAGAGTCAGAAAGGCTGACCTCTCTATAGCCATGGGAGTCAAGTGTACCTTCCAGTATCCCTTGGTCAGATTAATAGTGGTCAGATACTTATCTGCATCCAGCTGCTCTAAGGCTTCATCTGTCCTAGGCATGGGGTAAACATTTGACTCTGTGTGACTATTTAATTTCCTGTAGTCCACACAAAACCTGGTGCTGCCATCCTTCTTCAGTACCATCACCACTGGGGAGGCCTTACCGCTAGTTCCAACATTTCCTGTAGCTCCTCCCTCAGAGTCTGTTTGACTCTCTCAGGCACCCTATAAGGGGCCTGCTTAATAGGCCTTTGGGGTCCTGTATCCACATGGTGTTGCACCAAGATTTCCCAGTGAACATGCCCTCAGACTCCTGTAGCACTGCCTGGATTTCTAGAACTTGGGTAGGGGATAGCTGCTGGGACATTTTAACCCCTTCCACAGAGGTGTCAGTCTGAGCTTCACTGAGGAGGTCAATCACCAGAGCCCCCTCAGACTCCACCTGCATTCCACTGCAAATTCTCTGCACCAGGATCTCCCTGTCATGGTAAGGTTTCATCATGTTAACATGGTACAATTTGTGCCCCTGCCTCCTGCCTAGCAGTTCTACCATGTAGTTAACATCATTGACTTTCCTTACCACCTTGTAGGATCCCTCTCAAGCTGCCAGCAGCTTGTTGTGTTTAATAGGAATGAGAACCATTACCTGCTGTCCCACAGCATACACTTTGACTTGAGTATACTGTCATTCCAGACCTATTTCTGCTGTTGGACTCCTGCCAGGTTCTCCTGGGCCAAGCCCATGAATTCCCTGAGCCTTGTCCTGAGGTTTAGGACATATGCCACAACGGACTCCTTGTGGGATTCACACTCACCCTCCCACTCATCACAAATCAAATCTAAAGTCCCCCTCACCCTATGCCCATACCACAACTCAAAGGGTGAAAAACCTGTGGATTCCTGGGGTACCTCTCTGTAAGCAAACAGCAGATGGGGCAAGTATTTGTCCCACTCTCGCTTAAACTGGTATGCAAATGCCTGTAGCATGGTCTTTAGTGTAGAGTTTAACCTGTCCACAAGACCATTAGTCTAGGGATGGTAGCAGGTGGTCTTTAGGTGCATCATCCCACAGTGTTTCCACAGACAAGCCTGCTGATCTAGCACAAAATTGGGACATCTGTCAGTATTTCTTTTGGGAAACCTACCCTGCAGAAAATCTCAAACAAAGCATTTGCCACCTTCTCTGCCTCGATGGAGGACAGAACCTCTGCCCCAAGGTATCTGGTAGCATAATCTACTACCACTAGGATATACTTCTTCCTTGTAGAGTTTGGGATACTCAGAGGCCCCACAATATCCATAGCTACCCTCTGAAATGGCTCCTCAGTCACAGGCAAAGGCATCAAAGGAGCTTTGACCTTGTCTCCTGCCTTGCCTTCTTTTTGGCACTGCTCACAGGTCCTGAAGTACCCTGTTACATCCCTTGCAATCCTAGACCAATAAAAGTTCTGCATAATATGTCTTTTGGTACATGTTTTGCCCATATGACCTGCAAAAAGAATGTCTTGGGCTATGGCTAGAAGTGCCATATGGTAGGCTCTAGGCACTACCGACTGGTGTATTACCTCACCCTCTAGCCCTCCCTCAGGGGTCCACTCTTTATGCAGTAACCCATTGTTCCAGTATACAGATTCCTTTTCCTTGAGAATCAGATGGCTCCCTAGCTACCTTTCTCATGCCTCTTACTGTAGGGTCTGAGAGATGAGCCTGTCTCAGCTCTACTTTTCTGACTCTTCCCAGCTTCCCTTCTCCAGGAAGTCTGGTATCCTCTGACAGCGGTGCTTCACTGTCAGCCTGAGTACTACCACTCACCTCTGCTCTTGCAGTCACTCTGTCCAACATCAGTACCTATCAGCAGCTGTGGTTGACCTACAGAATCACTGCTACAGGGTAGCTCCCTCCATGAAATAGCTACACTACCAGCTCAGGCTTTAGATGTGGTGTCTGCCTGGGTCTCCCGAAGGCTACCAGACCCACATACCTGTCTCCAAGCCTGACTGCATGTAACTACATGCACACAAGGTACTGCATTATCAAAATCATTCCCTATCAGGATATCTACAGGAATATCTTCAAACATATCTGCTTTCTTGCTTCCTTTTCCAGCCTCCCAGTCAAGGTGAGCCCTGGCCTAAGGTATTTGGAATGGAGCCCCTCCTAAAGCTCTGACTGGAGTGGACTGCCCAAGCAAGATCTGTTCCTCTTTAAACGCTGCAGGCTTCACAGTGGTTATGCCAGAGGCTGTGTCTCTTTTAGCAATGGCCTGTTTTCCATTCACTAAGATAGGATATAATCTCTTGTGATAGTTTGGTTTCCCTTTTGTCTCCAGTTAACTTACCACTGATGTACTGTTATTCCCACTTGCTGGCTGTCCCAACTTTTGTTCCCCACCTTGCCTCCGTGGATATCTGTATGCTACGTGGCCCCACTGGTTACATGTAAAACATTTAACCCTTGGCTGTGTACCTGAACTAGTGGCTTCCCCTGTTACTGGCAGACTCTGTTGTGGTGGTTTATACTGACCACCATGGATTCCCGTATATCCATGTGCAGCACTGGGTATCCCTTTCCTGTGGAGTGATGCCCTGTTTGCTAAGTAGAAATCCCCATTTTTCCCAACTTATCTGCAGACTTGCACTCTCGGTCTGCCAACCAGATTCTCATGCCCACAGGCAAAGTGCTAAGGGCTTGTTCACTCACAAAAAGGTCTGTTAGCCCTTCAAAAGTGGTGACCTGACACCCGCTCACCTGCCTATGAAAATAAGTGCTTAAGTCAGCAATATAATCACACACACTTTCATCAGCCTGGCGGCTATGCTCACAAAACTTTTTCAGTAAGTAATTATTTACAGAATTCCAGCTAAAGCTTTCCTGGCATATGTTACAAATCCACTAGCCTATTTCTTGAAGCATGTTTGGCAGCACCTCCTATTGTCACAAAAACATGACAGTGTTCCCTGTATTTTGGATGCTCAGGATGTGGGAAGTGACTTTTGGCCCTCCAGAATAATTAATATTAAATATTACCAATGCTGTGGTCATACATGTCTCTCAGAAGAAAGTTAAGCAGAGATGTTGAATCGTCAAATCTCTGCCAGTATTTTTGCCTTTGAAAGTATTGCTGATTTGTTTGATGCAGATGACCCATATTCTTAGTTAATCGTGTCTGTTCCCTCCCTTTTGATTGCTATACCCTCAGAATTCTAAGTAGCAAATTAACTGAAATGTTGCCATCGATACCTACATGATTATGCAAATAGCACTAACATCTGTGAGGGTGTACCTTTTAGAAATGATTTGTATGTAGATCATACCTCTCAACCTCTTAGCACAACAAATCTGGACAAAACCTAAAATAATGGGGAGAGAAAAGCTCAAAAATAGGGGCAGATTATAAATATTGCTCTTATAAACTTAGAAAGTTAATAGAAAGATTTTATATTAATATGCATTTTCTGAACATTATGAAGTCTGTAACTCCAAATGTGTGTCATTATTTAGTGACTTTGATCATCAGTAATTTACCAGAAAAGCAGAAATATGCGAAACAGAGCAAAAATATGAGTCAAAAAGCTAGACAGTCTGTGAAAATCTGTACATTTGAAAGGTTTGACATAAATGCTGAGGCACAGTTTCAGCTTAATACAGAGTTTGTTTTCTTAGCTGCAGAGCCTTGTGGGAGGTGATGGCAGGAAGTTGTACATGATGTGTGCACTGTGTGCCAGTTCCATTTGATTAGTATTTGGGGATTTGTTTATTTTGATTTGCACTTATAGCATCAGTTTTATTTATTTATTTATGAGCGTGTGTGTTTGTTTGATAACTGAGTAAGTGAACCGGTCTGAGGCTCCTTTTCAGACACAACCCAGTTCAAGCAGGCAATCACATTTATACATGCAAATAAAATGTGTTGTAATGAGAGGGAAACTGATTACAAATACACATGCAGCAGGAAAAAAAGAAAATGTTAGTGTGGATTACTAATTGCCAAAAGTGCTTCAGTTATTTTGAGAATCAAAAGTCATTTGTGTGCAACCTGATATGTATGGGGTACTAAAACAGAGCACACAGAAGCATAACGTTATGCTGTTAAGAGTGTGATGCAGAGGGAGAAACAGTCTTATTATACAATGACCCCCCATTAATATTCAAATACGTGCACGCTGATTGGTCAGTGTGCACATTGTAAATCAGAGTTATAGTAATGGAAATAGGTCTGGTCGCCCGGACTTTTTCCATTACTATAACTCTTTTTTTTACAGCAACGGAGAACGCAAGATCTCCGTTGCTTCACACTGTCTCGCTATGTTAAACAAGTTTAACATAGCGAGACAGCTTTAAAAAAAGCAATGGAGATTCTCCTTTGCTTTTTGTAAAGCTGTCCCGCTATGGTAAACTCATTTAACATAGCAAAACAGTTTGTAAAAAGCAAAGGAGATCTTGCTTTCTCCATTGCTTTTGCCCACAGCTCTGATGTACTGCATAGGCATACGCATGTGCAGTACATCAGAACTGCCACAGAATACCAGACAGCTGCAGAAGAGCAGCAAGGAGGCATTATACAATGCCAATATTTAAGAAAAGTAATTATTTTTTTTTCTTAAATAATGTCATTGTATAATAGCAATAACCTACTTCTAGGTGTGGGTAATGATGGATTTACCCAGAGTTGGCTTCACCTTTGTGACCAAACCACGCCAACCGTGGGTAAATCCAGCATTACCCACACCCAGGCATGGGTTATTGCTATAATGGTAACTGTAGTGCAAAGAATAACCGAGACATACATGTGAACATAGTAAACTGGATGAGTGTAGTTACAATAAGAACTAGACCCCTGACCTGTCATCTCTTAGCATGTTATGTTCCCAGTATGGAAATAGAGAGGGAGAGATACTTTCAAGTTTAGTGTTATAAAAGGATGAAAACACAGAAGAAAACAAGGATATTAAATGTATAGCAATCAGAGCTTCAGAAGATGTGAGAACTTGAGGAAAGGAATTGTATTAGCCGGAACCTCTAAAGCACCTACATTTGTTTTTCTCTAGCAAGTGGGAATGGAGGACTTTCTTGAAAGAAGTAGGATTTTCAACTTGCTTTAATTGGTTCAGGAAGAAAGTACCAGAAAATAGAGCAAGTTTAGAGAATGACTTTCACAAGTGGGAAGGATAAAGGAAGACCTAGAAAGAAGGACTGAGTTAGAATGCCTTAGGGAGTAGCTGGCATTTATGTTAAATAATTTGTTGCACACTGGAGGGCAGTAAGTTTGTTTAAGAGGTTTAAAGCTGAGAGTGTTAAGAAGAAAGGTTCTCTCATGTACTGCTAGCTATTTTCTTTTACAAAGTACATTACGATGGTTTTTATATATATCGAGAAGTGAATGAATGAATCAGAGTATTTCATTTCCTGCTGGATGGTATTTTATAACAAACCCAGGGCAGTGATGAGAAGAACATAGTAAAGCCAAGGTAGAAGTAAGTTAATGTTGACTGCCCACCAAGCTTCTACATTAAGAACATGATGTTGGAGCCTTACTAGAGCTGAAAACTTGGGAATCTGGGTATCGACATGTTTGTGCAAGTATAGATACTGGTGAAATAGGAGTCCTAAATACCTTTTTTTCAGTGATGTAGGATAATTGTAAACCCACTGGATTGGCTTTAATTTTTGGTGTGTACCAAAAATCATTAAGGCACTTTTCAGGTATGATCACTTAGTAGAAGCAAAGGCTGTACCATCCATCTTAGCATGGATAACCTTCCTTTTAAGTTAATCCAAGTATGGGAGTATGGCTGTCAGTCTGGGACAGTTGTTCCTATTAGGAGGATATAACTTCAGTATTTAAAGATTTACATAGTGTTGTGTGTTTGTGTTAGTATTAACTTAATAGGTTTAAGGGGTGTATTGAGGGTGCGTTTGTTTTTTGTTTGAGGGTGTTCTATAAAACAAAAAGTTTTGTAAGATGTGGCATGGACTCAAATGGAGACAACAAAAAACAACTGTATAAAAGATCAACCTGCCAAGCATTAGTGTATGCATGTAACACAAAAGCTGAAACTGGACACTTAACAAAAAAGCTGTTATAAATAAGTGGGAATAATACATTTTTAACATAATGACACTTGATGTACTATCTTTAAATATAAATGGTCTCACAGATACATACAAAAAAGAAAGAATAGTGAAGTATATTAAAAATTGTAGAGTGCAAATAGCTATGCAGCAGGAGACAGATTTGGAAAGAACTGAACATGTCAATTTCGTAAAACAAAGGTTTTCAGGATGGTTTTTCAGTGGAATACCTGGTACAAAGGAAAAGAGAAATACTTATATTAATTGGAAGAGGAGCTTCAATAGTGACAGACGAGGATAAAAAAGATAAAATGGTAGATTTGTAGTACTAAGGGGCTACTGGCAAGGGAGTAGAATTACACCGGCATGTATTTATATTCCACCAAAAACTGCTATAATGGAGCTTAAGAAAATTCTGGGAGAAATAATCAGCTTTTAGCAAGAAATATTACTTATAGGTGGAGACTGAAATGTGGTTTTCAACAATGAAGATGTGTCTGGGGGGCCTAGAAGGGAAAATATACAAAGGAGGGTAGATTTTTGAAGAAATTTGTGAAAATATTTGGCATGGAAGATGCAAATTCAATATTAGAACTTCAGAGTGAATTTACATAATCTTCCCCAAGATAATAAAATAGGGCTAGACCGAACTTATATTTCAAGGAACATGTGCTTTTAATTAAAAGTTTTGATACGCATCCAAGAGAAGGAGACATCAAGAATAGAATGGAATTGACAGAACTAAGATGGATGTTATACTTCAATGCAGATAGGATAGCAGGTATTAATGATGCAGTTTCTTTGAAACCATTATTGCGTGCACGCAGACTCCCCCATTGACTTGCAGTGTTGTTTGTTTAGTATGTTTCTATGCCTTTAAGGTTTACTAATGAGTGAGTTGCTTTGATTGGTTTGTTTGATATATAAATTGTAGAACCACAAAAAGGAAACAAGTCAAAATCCAAAACAGGCCGCTGAACGATCCAGGAAAGACAACCAAGCCACGCTGGAATACAAGATTAAAATTTAATGACCATATACAAAGGATTTAGCGCTTTCATAAAAAACGTCTTCAGAGTCATCATTAGTGAATACCACATATAAATACCCAACCCATGAATCACACATCCAATGAAATGTCCCCATCAATTGAACACTTGGATTAACACAATTAATATATCAAGGCAGGAAAAATGAGTAGTTTCATATAATAAATGTCCTGATATCAAACCAAAGTAATTAAATTATATCAAAAAACAGAAAATGCATTTAAACAGACAATATAAATAACATACTTGAAAATAAACAGGTCTAAGAACTTACACAACCTGAATATGAACTTGTAAAGACCCCCTCTACACCACATAGCATTTTGTGTTCTAAAGTTAAAATACTATGTGGTGTAAAGGGGGTCTTTAAATTTTAATCTTATATTCCAGCGTGGCTTGGTTGTCTTTCCTGGACTGTTCAACGGCCTGTTTTGGATTTTCGGTCTTTGCTGTACAAATTGTTTGATAGTGTTCTTGCTGTGCTTGCTCTGTGCGAGTCTGAAGAAGCGACCGTGTGGTCATGAAAGAGCTTACTTTTTTATTATCTTTTATTATTTTTTACTAAAGTCTTATTGCAGCAGCCATGGTTGGTCCTCAATTGGTTATTCTTGGAACTTGAAGTTTGCTGTACGTGTTTGACGACCTTTACCCAGGAACCATTTATCTTTGTTCATTGTATAATGGAAAATCTAATTTGCCCTTAGGATATTCTTTATGTGGAAATGCTAGTGCTTTTATTGTAATGTATACTTTAAAAATGATTTCATACCTGTAGATCAATGTGTGTGTGTATACCTATAAGAAGCTATCCAAGAGTTTGCACAAGTGTATAAATACTGAAGTACATGCAAGCCTGACTGCCATTTTGTAGTTAGCTGTTGAGATGTAAGCATGTATGTCTGTAAGTTCTGTCTGTTAGTTTGTTCATATTTAAAGATGTTATCCATCCCTGATGTGTTTCTGTGTATTAAAGCATCTGAACGAAACCCCAAGCCTTCTTACTATTTGTGTTAGAGACAAACAAGCAACAATACTGTTTCTTTACTATATTGTCATTTTGATATTCCATATTAAAGTAACAGACTAGTAGATTATTTTACAGTGATACCCTTTTAAATGCAGACATACTACCATACTGAATTGCAAGTGTTATCTGAATATGCTAAACATCAGTTCCTGTCATACATAAATTATATGCTAATAAAGACAGTAGCATTAGTAATTGTCCCATACATCAGAAAAAGAAATATGTTTCTATAATCTGTAGACACTTAACTTTATCATGTTCAGTTGTCCAGACAATGTAAATGGAATCCATTTGAGATCAAAGAACTGTTGACTAATTTTAAAAAAAGTATTAATTATTAATATTTGCATAATTAATTGATTCAAATGAAAATTATTTAGATACTTCATTGTATCCTTTAAGATTATGGAAAATGGGATAAATTTCCACTCCTAGTTATTGGTATTTTAATTACTAGTATGATAATCTTTATCACTGATACTGGGAATGTACCTGTATTAAAACAGCGGTTAAAAACGGAGGAGCTATAGGCACTAATATTTCATTTGCAGACACAATATACTTTAGAACACTGCTTTTTCAACCTGCTTCATAACTGTGATAATAATAGACAAAATGGGGATCAGCAGAGGTTTTGTGGCTGCTGAACAAGACGTTGTAGATCACTGGAAGGCAAAATGTTTGCCTGAATTTCCATTGCCTATGTGCTGGTCATATTATTTAGATTCTAATAATGGATATTTTAAATGATTTTTAACATGCTTCCCTTACTTAGGTGTGTTTCTGTGTATTTTATATTTGTTTGATTACTTCCAGGAATTTTTATGTATTTTTTCTGAACTGTTCAATCTGTTGTTGTTTCATGTTTAATAAATGTTCAGTAAAATGTGATAAAAAGTTGTTTTTTTTGCTACCTTAAGACGGGCACATTTAACTAATTTCCACCTGTTATGGCCAAGTGTGAGTCGATTGTGAGGAAGGGGCTCTCTTGTTTTCACTGTACACTTTCCCCACAGTTTGCAATGAAGCAGCTAGATCACATTGATCACTTCATTTTTGTCTTTTTTATTTATTTTATGGCCCAAGTGATATGTGTACTTGAAATCTTCGCAGTGTCTTACAATTCAGGTGTGTTATATGATATGTGTGATAAATAAGCACAATTTACACAGGGGAAGAACTTTTCATCTGTTGTTCTTTTTCCGGTGTACTTTAGCATTAAAACTGTCTTTCCACACCATTTTGGCCATCTTTCATTACTGGATATTAATTAGTTCCTATTTCTCAGATACAGCAGATAAAATTATAAGGAGACCAGTATCTAGATTTATGATATAACATCAAAAAATGAAGATAAGATGTGGCATTAAATGACAAAGTATTGAAAGCATTCTGTACTGAATTTGTACTGTTTTGGGATGCAAAATAATACAAGGATGTTAGGAAGGACAGTCCATTTCACAAACGAATTGCCCAAAAGTATGCCCTGGTTACCTTGCACAGAGATGCTTAAACACGTGAAGAATTCACCCGTAAAGTTTAATAGAGTTAAGCAGGGAGAAAATTACATGGGTTGAAATGTTTATATTTAATGAAGATGTTGAAAAACTTTGTTTTTTTTCTCTTTCTCTCTGTTCTAAAGTGTAAGTGATGTTTGTTGGGGATGGTGTGGAAGGCGTTGTGTCTATTACTGATAATGTTTTGGAGTGGACACTAATCAGATAGCATTGATATCCATTTAGATCTTTAAGCACTGTGTACTTGTCGAAGGTGTGTGTGTCAGATAATGCTATCCAAGTGATAGAAAGCTAGTTAGAACTTGAGGCACCACTGAGTGTGGTTTCTAACAACTTGTATAGTGTTGTTCAAGAACATTTCTTGACTAAGACCATTGCCAGATAGTTTGTGACGCATTGTCATAATGTTGCCCTGCAGCTAAGAGCAATACAGATGTTCTTGTTTTGCAGCTGATTTTTAATAATACTAAAAAGCATTGCCAAAGAAACGATGCTGAAGAAGAAGCAACACCCAGCATTATGGTCGCGATGCTTGGGCAAGCGTTGTCCTCTGATACTGGATAGTGAGAAGTAATAGTCAAGCTAGAGCAACACAAATGTTTTCTTAGCATGTTTATGATGATCATTTGAGGCCTTGTTTGAGTTTGGGTGTAGGAGTTGCTATGATATTGCTTTGTGGTACATTTGTAATAACAGAATTATGTCTTACTACAGAACACAATGATGGTGATATGAGAGAAACATACAGCATTAGTGTTTTGATTTTTTTCACAAGCAGTAAGAATTAATAGTCAAGTATATACAAAATGAATCTTTTACTTATTTCATATGGTTACAAATTGGTGCAGTGTCTACATGTGGGCACAGGGCATGATACAGTTGCTTTGCAGTTCATATCTCCTTTTAAATAGAAAAGTGTTTTTGCTGCAGAAAAAAGATATGATTGAGAAACAATGTGCAACTTTATCATCATGATACTTTGACAAGAACTGGTCTCTGAGACATAACAGTCAGAAGTGATATTCATGTATAAGCAGAAGGAATGTTCCCTTGATTTTACTTAATTACAGGTACCACTTGGCATATTGTTTACATGTGGACATTGTGTACTACTTTAAGTATCCCATGATGCTGTTAGCTGCGTGTTAAAGTACAGCAACTGTGGTCAGTAAAACTCAGTATCAAGAAGCTATATTGATTGTACTTTGTAGATGCAGGTTATAAAAAAGGCATTCCTTGATGCATTGAGAAGCAATGTTTTCTGATATCCAGTCACTACTGTAGTAATACTAGCCAAATGTACGCAACAGAAATGTTCACTTTATTTCTCTTATGCTACAAATGAAACATCATTTGGTGCAGTATTTACATGTGGATGGGGGGGCTGACATATTATTGCTTTGTCAAAAATCAAACAAAGAAGAGACCAACTAATAACCACACCAGAAATGTGGAAGAAACAGCAGAACTCCAGATAAAACTCTACAGATTTATTACAGTTAAGTGCTTTCGTCCCCAAATGGGACTTCTTCAGAACTGACATTCATTAAAAACACAGACCTTTTAAAAACATCTCAAACTAATCATGTGACATTCAAGAAACCAATCAGTTTGGTAAAACAATAAAACCATTCAGACTGTATATATATATATATATATATATATATATATATATATATATATATATATATATATAGAACCTAGTGCTACGTTCTACATACACAATCTTAACAGTTTTATTGTTTTACCAAACTGATTGGTTTATTGGATGTCACATGATTACATGAGTAGTTTGAGATGTTTTTAAAAGGTCTGTGTTTTTAATTAATGGCAGTTCTGAAGTCCCATTTGGGGACAAAAGCGCTTAAGTGTAATAAATCTGTGAAGTTTTATTTGGACTTCTACTGTTTCTTCCACATTTCTGGTGTGGATATTATTGCTTTGACATCCATACCTTTGTAATGCTAAAAAAGCATTTGTTGCAAAAAAAGATAAAATATAATCATACGGAAGCAACCTTTCAGCGTTGTAGCTTTTGACGCTCTGTTGCTTTGTCAAGCAGTGCTCTCTAAGACTACATAGTGAGAAGTATCTGCCAAATGTACGCTACAGGATTATTTCACTTTATTTTATAGGATTACAGGTATTATTTGGTATAATATGTGCATGTGAATGTTACTCTATTGTGATCACGTTGAACCTTCTGATGATGACTTGTGTAGGTATGAACGCTCTGACCATTTAACATGGCAGAATACTGCATCTGGAAGTTGTAGTAGTTATACTGCGCAAATATGAACAAGTAAGATACAGCAATTATGGTCTAGAGTTGTAGGTATTTTAACAAGTGTTGATCTCTAATACCTAGTAATAAGAAGTAATAACATATAGAATATTTATTTGATACGATGGCATGGCAAATATCATTAGATGGACTGTTTGCACATGGATGTAGGATGTGACATATTTTGTTTTTGCAGTTTATGTGTTTTAATAAAATGTTTAACTGCAGAAAAAAAGGTGATCACTGGGAACCAGTACAAAACATTTGGAATTTTTTATGGTTTACCATTTGCCAGTAGAAACATTTCACTTTATTTTGCATGACTGCAAGTATGATTTGGTGTAGTGTTTGCATGTGAGTGATAGCTTACTTTTATAACTTTCACTGAGCTTTGATAACACTATTTCCATCACTCAATGCTGTATTCATTCAGCCGCATATAGTACAGCATCTGGAGGGAACATTAATTCAGCTCCCAAATGTTTACTTGTGAAAGCAATGTACTTATTTTATAATCAAGAGTAGAATTCTCTATGCTTTTTCTTTTCCAAGAATTGAAGAGAACCTTACTGATTCATGGTCCTGTTTGGATTTTAGTACACTTTTGGCCTAAGGGGGTTACTTCCTGGTAGGCCTAATTGCATTCTTCTGTTTATACATCTGTGATATGAGCTGGGATGAGTAGTACAGTATCTTTTACTTCATTATACACAAGCTCTGAATGTCTTTCTCTTTAATGGTCAAAGTGTCCCCAGGCAAGTTTAGACTTCTTTTGTATTACAGTATGACATACTTTATTGGATTTTTTTTTCATTTGTTATGCAGGATAGAACTTTGATCCATTTGCACCTGTTTCAGCCTCAACCCAGGATATCATCCTGCATATTATATGTGGAGTTCGGGCACACTCAGCTTTCTACGTTCTAGGTGCAGAGTAAAGCATGTTATCTTCTATGTTCCTAAATCAGAAGTGAATGTTGAGCTTCCTTAGCTAATTTGGTGCAGGGGAAGGAATGCTTAGCTAGAAAGTACAGTACTATAAACGCACAATGGCAAGTTTATCTCTTCATACATATTTGGCCTGTCATCTTTACAAGTCACCAGTGTATTCTTGTGGTCAGTTAGGCCACAGGTAGTACTTAATGGGAAATGAATAGAACTATTGGAGGAATTTGGGAATGAGTAGCCACAAGCTCTTCAAACAGCATTCATTATTAACGAGACAGAAACATGACTGAAAGAAAACATAAACATGCCATAATATGAATACCTAACACAGAGGATTAAGGTTCTAACTTAATTAGCTGCTTCCTGTAGCCCAGGATACAGGGTTTGATTCCTCTTCCATATATATTCCTACTGCGTGACTTTGAGCAGGTCACTTAACCAGACAGTGCTCCTGGATCACCCCTAAAAATGAAAAATATATTTAGTGTGTTTACCCAGTTAACAACAGTATTAATTAAAAAAAAAGTAAATATATATTTATATTTGCATATGCATCAAAATGTATGCATATCCATGAATAATGCTAATATTATAATGTATTATTTATTGACATTTGTTTACTGATAAAGCCCGACTAGCACAGATACCCTTTTTCAGCAGAAGTCCAGGGAGAAAAGCTCAAAGTTAAGAAATTATATAATGCAGTTTCAGTGAATACATAGCAAAATAGTCAGTGTAATAAAATTCATATTGATATTCACAAATATTAATATACAAGTATTGTATTGAGAATTTACAGATAGAAGAGTAGTGTATAAGATAGGTAGGAGTAATTTAAGAAATACAACAGAGTGAGGTATTAGAGCAGATAAAGAAGTCTGAGTGTTAAACGAGAGGTAGTGGTGGGATAGTAATGTGGTTGTGCCTATTAGAAGTAGGTATAGTAGTTTAAGTACAATAAAGTGAGATATTAGAAGGGTATAAGCACATTAAGTGATTTAGTGCTTTAAAGGGAGGTATAAGAAAGGTGATGAAAGGTCTTAGGAGAAGCTATGTCCCAGATGAAAAGCAGGGACAATGCCAGGAGGCAGAGAGGAAGTCTTTTAGTAATGGTTTCAAAAGATGAAGGTGTAGGATAGACCTGATTGTTATAATAATTGTATTCCAAGTTCTAGCTATATTATTGGAATAGACATAAACACTTTCTTTATTAAAATACTTTCACACGTGTGTGTGTGTGTGTGTGTGTGTGTGTGTGTGTGTGTGTGTGTGTGTGTGTGTGTGTGTGTGTGTGTGTGTGTGTATAAAATGCCCCAGGTGAATATACCTGGTGGCTAGAGGTACTTGGGCTCCAACCCTGTACCTTGGGTACAGGTAATAAGAGCCTAAAGTCACTACTCACCACCACTTGTGAAAACTTTCCAGATTTATGCCTCATATTTTTGTTCTGTTCCTCATAAAATCTGTTTTTTTCTGGATTTTGTGGCAAATCAGTGAAGGATTGAATTCACTAAATAATGACAGGCATTTGAATTTCAGATGTCACATTCTTCATAAAATAACTGGTAGCACAAAACCTTTTATTCTAGCAATTTTCTGAGTTTATAAGATCAGTATTTGAAATGTGCCCCATTATTGGCTTTGTTCAGGTTTTTTGTGCTATGATATATATATATATATATATATATATATATATATATATATATATATATATATATATATATATATATGTGTGTGTGTGAAATAAATAAATTAAATAAATAAATAATAAATAAATGATGTTGAGAGCTATGGTGAGAAGTAAGAACTGAATTCTGTATTCCCCCATTATTGGCTTTGTCCAGGTGTTTTGTGCTAAGAGATTGAGAGCTATGGTGAGAAATGAGAACTGAATTCACTAAATGATAGCCATTTAAGTTTCAGTCTTCCTATCTTTCAGGAAACTGCTGATTTGGCATAGTGGTATGTTGCTCTGACTGTAGTGTACAGGGTCCTGTGTTTAAGACTTGGCAGTGAAATGCGTGGTGGTAACACAACATTTTATTCTACCAACTTTCCAAAATTATACAAGCAATGTTTAAAATGGTCCCTGTTTTTTGGGCTTTTGTCCCCCCCAATAAATTTTGGCTTTTTCCAGATTTCTTGTGCTGCAAAGTTGAGAGATACATTTGAGTGTCGAGTGGCTTTTACAAGGACTTGAGAGCTTCAGTGTAAGAGGAGTTTAGTGTTGCTTATGCTGACTCTGCTTGCATTGTTAATAGCATAACAGGTTAAATATTTGCTTTTGATGCAGACGACTGTGGATTCTACTCCCACAGTATGTAGATACATTGCTAATACTGTACTCTGTTGTACTTTTAAAGGGGGTGGATGTAACAAGTCAAGGGTGTAGCTATAGATACAACACAAGAGAGAAAATGTCATGCACAAGGGCATTTGTGCCTCAGTGGAAAGAGCAACAAATATCATTAACCCAAATTCAGGAACAGAAAATCAGAATTATGTTCTGTGCTGCATTATAAGAAAAATATTTTTAAACAAGTACAGTACATTTTCCAGCATTCAGGATAAAACACACATTTTTTCCATTGCAGACAGTGGAGAAGCAAGAGTGGCCAGTTAGCACCTGGATTACAGTGATAGTTTTGATGCTTCGGGATGAATGTAAGAGAGGGTCAGTCAGTACTTGGACTAAAATTGGAAACCTTAAAAAATGCAGTTCGCCTAGTTTATTTTGTTGTGCATTTACAGCTATCGAGTTGGTCTGATAACACAAATTAGAGCAAGTCAAGCAAAAAACTGAAACTGAAAGTAAGTTTGAGAAGCTGTGCAAGATCACCATGGCTTACACTACTATCATACTATTGTTTATGTATATATATATATATATATATATATATATATATATATATATATATGTGTGTTTGTGTGATATATATATATATATATATATATATATATATATATATATATATATATATGTGTGTGTGTGTGTGTGTGTAAGTAGACTTTTATGATGGATATGTTCTCATCTGGGCAGTTTTGTCATTATTGGTTCATGCATTTTGTCTCATTGCCTCTTGGAAAAATGTTCAAACAATAAATTTAAAATGTACTGTAAGTCTAACAAGTTTGCTGTATTATACAAGGATTAAATTTAATAAATTCAGGAAGGTGTATCAAAGAACACATATATGTTTCTTGTTTTGTGTGCAAAGGGCCAATAATTTAAAAACAACCCAAAGGTAATCTTTATCCACCACTGGCCAGATGCATTTTCTTTGGATGTGTTGTGGGTTTCAATGCTGTTTCAATGAATGTGAGTTTCAAGGGCAGATAAGTTTTAATGCCAAGTCTATTTTCATTGTGAGACAGTATTGCTTTGTTTAGCAGATATCAATTAGTGTTTGTGCATAGTGCTATAAAATGTAAAAATAAAATTCAAATAATCATTATAGAAGTAAATCTGTATGCCCATTAGTGTTTATGGTAAATGGGGCAAAATAGTCAGGTAATGTAACATTGCAATGGCTGCAGGGGGACTCTGGTACCATATTTTGGTTGTCTGTTCTTCAGTTTGGGTTTGAAAGTTGGTATCCCACAATTCCATTTGAGTGGGTGGGGTTATGTAATATGTATGCAAATTTTATGTTAATCAGTGTATGGATTTGTACCTATTTTTCATGGGCCTTGTCCAGATTTTTGATGTTTCCAAGTTGAGAGGTATGGTACAGGACACCACCATCACTATGCCTACATCAGTACAGGATACCACCGTCAGTAAGTCTACATCAGTACAGGATACCACCGTCACTATGCCTACATCAGTACAGGATACCACCGTCAGTATGTCTGCATCAGTACAGGATACCACCGTCACTATGCCTACATCAGTACAGAATACCACAGTCAGTAAGCCTACATCAGTACAGGATACCACCGTCAGTAAGTCTACATCACTACAGGATACCACCGTCAATAAACCTACATCAGTACAGAATACCACAGTCAGTAAGCCTACATCAGTACAGGATTCCACCATCAGTATGTCTGCATCAGTACAGGACACCACCATCAGTATGTCTGGATCAGTACAGGACACCACCATCAGTAAGCCTACATAAGTACAGAATAGCACAGTCAGTAAGTCTACATCAGTACAGAATACCACAGTCAGTAAGCCTACATCAGTACAGGATACCACCATCAGTAAGTCTACATCACTACAGGATACCACCGTCACTAAGTCTACATCAGTACAGGATGCCACCGTCAGTAAGCCTACATCACTACAGGACACCACTGTCACTAAGTCTACATCAGTACATGATACCACCGTCAGTAAGCCTACATCACTACAGGATACCACTGTCACTAAGTCTACATCAGTACAGGACACCACCATCAGTAAGCCTACATCAGTACCGGATACCACCGTCACTAAGTCTACAACAGTATAGGGTACCACCATCAGTAAGTCTACATCAGTACAGGATACCACCGTCAGTAAGTCTACATCACTACAGGATACCACCATCAGTAAGCCTACATCAGTACAGGTTACCACCGTCAGTAAGCCTACATCACTACAGGATACCACTGTCACTAAGTCTACATCAGTACAGGTTACCACCGCCAATAAGCCTACATCACTACAGGATACCACCATCAGTAAGCCTACATCAGTACAGGATACCACCGCCAATAAGCCTACGTCACTACAGGATACCACCATCACTAAGTCTACATCAGTACAGGTTACCACCGTCATTAAGCCTACATCACCACAGGATACCACTGTCAGTAAGCCTACATCAGTACAGGGTAAAACAGTCACTAAGCCTACATCAGTAGTGGATACCATTAACTTCTGATCATTCATTAAATAGAAAACAGCAAGTGCCACTAGGTAGGCGTGGATTAATGGAGGGCAGATTCAAGGGAAAATTATCTCATAAGATAACAATGTAGACAGGTGGCAGTTGGAGTGGTTATGCAGGGAACAAGATAATAAGAGGTCAAGTGCAGTGATTTTTGTAAAACAGTTAAAGAGAGGGGATTTGTCTGTTTATTACATCTGTTGCTGACTGAGAGTGTCTAGCTGAGAGGATCCAATTTTCTGTACAGACAGGGAGAAAAACCTCTCTAAGACATATTTAACTTATATGCAGTTGTACAAGGTAGCTGGATAGATAACTATGCTTTTTTGTGATTATAACCCATCAGGTGGCCTAATAACTGAGTGTAATAATGAAAGGTCATTAGCATTAACTATATTAGTGAGGCATTACAAGCATGTACAAGTTCTACATTTGATGGTAGATAGAGGTGTTAAACCTGAGTGTAAGTGCATTTGAAATTCTACCCCTTTCATCCTCACCTTTCCCTTGTTTCTTTCTCCAGCTGTTCCATGGTCTGTTGAAGCCATCTTACATAAATATGTAAATGTATACACAAACTAACACATACATATGCACACGCACACTGTATTTTATATATATAGAGAGAAAGGGAGACACAGTTTCAGAGCTTGCTGATCCCTGGGCTTTGTTTGCAGTTCCTGTTACTGAATCTTTACCTAATTTGGAACGGAGGAGGTTCCCTTGCTTACCAGTGGGAGTGGGAAGCATTGAGCTGCCTGTTGGTCCAGTTTTGTGAGGTTTCAGCCAGTAACCTGTAGTTTATTGGTCGTTTTGGGCCAGTTCCTAGCTTCTTTCAGCCCCCTGATATAAAAAACACTAAACGCTGCTTTTGGCTTGTACCTACTCAGCACAGATCCTCGTGGTGGCCAGCAGAGTAATCCAAGCTTCAGAGAGCTAAAAAGCGACTTTACCTGATTTAAGTATAATTTTTGTGGCTTTCCACTTCTATTTATCTAGCAACTGTATTTCGCCTGCTTGCTGATACATTGTTACTGTTTTTCTGCATTTATTCTGTTTTTGCACTTGTTTCTCAATTTGTTACTTTTAAAATCTGTAACTGTTGCAAATTGTTTGTGTAGGCTGTGATAGCCGATTTATAGCATTTATAAGTGTTTACTGTATCTGTTTCTGCTTGTTTTCTGAAAAAAAAAAAAAAAAAAATCTCTTGTTTTCACGCCTTACTAAGCTAGAATAGTCCAGTTTCAGAGCTTGCTGATCCCTGGGCTTTGTTTGCAGTTCCTGTTACTGAATCTTTACCTAATTTGGAACGGAGGAGGTTCCCTTGCTTACCAGGGGAGAGGGAAGCATTGAGCTGTCTGTTGGTCCAGTTTTTTGAGGGTTCAGCCAGTAACCTGTAGTTTTTTGGTCGTTTGGGCCAGTTCCTAGCTTCTTTCAGCCCCTGATATAAAAACGCTAAACGCTGTTTTTGGCTTGTACCTACTCAGGACAGATCCTCGTGGTGGCCAGCAGAGTACACCAAGCATCAGAGAGCTAAAAGCGACTTTACCTGATTTAAGTATAAATTTTGTGGCTTTCCACTTCTATTTATCTAGCAACTGTATTTCGCCTGCTTGCTGATACATTGTTACTGTTTTTCTGCATTTATTCTGTTTTTGCACTTGTTTCTCAATTTGTTACTTTTAAAATCTGTAACTGTTGCAAATTGTTTGTGTAGGCTGTGATAGCATTTATAAGTGTTTACTGTATCTGTTTCTGCTTGTTTTCTGAAAAAAAAAAAAATAAAAAATCTCTTGTTTTCCCGCCTTACTAAGCTAGAATAGTCCAGTTTCAGAGCTTGCTGATCCCTGGGCTTTGTTTGCAGTTCCTGTTACTGAATCTTTACCTAATTTGGAACAGAGGAGGTTCCCTTGCTTACCAGTGGGAGTGGGAAGCATTGAGCTGCCTGTTGGTCCAGTTTTGTGAGGTTTCAGCCAGTAACCTGTAGTTTATTGGTCGTTTGGGCCAGTTCCTAGCTTCTTTCAGCCCCTGATATAAAAACGCTAAACCCGCGTTTTTTGGCTTGTACCTACTCAGCACAGATCCTCGTGGTGGCCAGCAGAGTAATCCAAGCTTCAGAGAGCTAAAAAAGGGAGTTTACCTGATTTAAGTATAATTTTTGTGGCTTTCCACTTCTATTTATCTAGCAACTGTATTTCGCCTGCTTGCTGATACATTGTTACTGTTTTTCTGCATTTATTCTGTTTTTGCACTTGTTTCTCAATTTGTTACTTTTAAAATCTGTAACTGTTGCAAATTGTTTGTGTAGGCTGTGATAGCCAATTTATAGCATTTATAAGTGTTTACTGTATCTGTTTCTGCTTGTTTTCTGAAAAAAAAAAAAAATCTCTTGTTTTCCCGCCTTACTAAGCTAGAATAGTCCAGTTTCAGAGCTTGCTGATCCCTGGGCTTTGTTTGCAGTTCCTGTTACTGAATCTTTACCTAATTTGGAACGGAGGAGGTTCCCTTGCTTACCAGTGGGAGTGGGAAGCATTGAGCTGCCTGTTGGTCCAGTTTTGTGAGGTTTCAGCCAGTAACCTGTAGTTTATTGGTCGTTTTGGGCCAGTTCCTAGCTTCTTTCAGCCCCCTGATATAAAAAACGCTAAACGCTGTGTTTTTGGCTTGTACCTACTCAGCACAGATCCTCGTGGTGGCCAGCAGAGTAATCCAAGCTTCAGAGAGCTAAAAACGCGACTTTACCTGATTTAAGTATAATTTTGTGGCTTTCCACTTCTATTTATCTAGCAACTGTATTTCGCCTGCTTGCTGATACATTGTTACTGTTTTTCTGCATTTATTCTGTTTTTGCACTTGTTTCTCAATTTGTTACTTTTAAAATCTGTAACTGTTGCAAATTGTTTGTGTAGGCTGTGATAGCCGATTTATAGCATTTATAAGTGTTTACTGTATCTGTTTCTGCTTGTTTTCTGAAAAAAAAAAAACAAAAAATTACTCTTGTTTTCCTTACTAAGCTAGAATAGTCCAGTTTCAGAGCTTGCTGATCCCTGGGCTTTGTTTGCAGTTCCTGTTACTGAATCTTTACCTAATTTGGAACAGAGGAGGTTCCCTTGCTTACCAGTGGGAGTGGGAAGCATTGAGCTGCCTGTTGGTCCAGTTTTGTGAGGTTTCAGCCAGTAACCTGTAGTTTATTGGTCGCTTTTGCCAGTTCCTTTCTTCTTTCAGCCCCTGATATAAAAAACGCTAAGCGCTGCTTTTTGGCTTGTACCTACTCAGCACAGATCCTCGTGGTGGCCAGCAGAGTAATCCAAGCTTCAGAGAGCTAAAAAGCGACTTTACCTGATTTAAGTATAATTTTTGTGGCTTTCCACTTCTATTTATCTAGCAACTGTATTTCGCCTGCTTGCTGATACATTGTTACTGTTTTTCTGCATTTATTCTGTTTTTGCACTTGTTTCTCAATTTGTTACTTTTAAAATCTGTAACTGTTGCAAATTGTTTGTGTAGGCTGTGATAGCCGATTTATAGCATTTATAAGTGTTTACTGTATCTGTTTCTGCTTGTTTTCTGAAAAAAAAAAAAACAAAATATCTCTTGTTTTCCCAGCTTACTAAGCTAGAATAGTCCAGTTTCAGAGCTTGCTGATCCCTGGGCTTTGTTTGCAGTTCCTGTTACTGAATCTTTACCTAATTTGGAACAGAGGAGGTTCCCTTTCTTACCAGTGGGAGTGGGAAGCATTGAGCTGCCTGTTGGTCCAGTTTTGTGAGGTTTCAGCCAGTAACCTGTAGTTTATTGGTCGTTTTGGGCCAGTTCCTAGCTTCTTTCAGCCCCCTGATATAAAAACGCTAAACGCTGCTTTTTGGCTTGTACCTACTCAGCACAGATCCTCGTGGTGGCCAGCAGAGTAATCCAAGCTTCAGAGAGCTAAGAAAGCGACTTTACCTGATTTAAGTATAATTTTGTGGCTTTCCACTTCTATTTATCTAGCAACTGTATTTCGCCTGCTTGCTGATACATTGTTACTGTTTTTCTGCATTTATTCTGTTTTGCACTTGTTTCTCAATTTGTTACTTTTAAAATCTGTAACTGTTGCAAATTGTTTGTGTAGGCTGTGATAGCCGATTTATAGCATTTATAAGTGTTTACTGTGTCTGTTTCTGCTTGTTTTCTGAAAAAAAAATCTCTTGTTTTCCGCCTTACTAAGCTAGAATAGTCCAGTTTCAGAGCTTGCTGATCCCTGGGCTTTGTTTGCAGTTCCTGTTACTGAATCTTTACCTAATTTGGAACAGAGGAGGTTCCCTTGCTTACCAGTGGGAGGGGGAAGCATTGAGCTGCCTGTTGGTCCAGTTTTGTGAGGTTTCAGCCAGTAACTTGTAGTTTATTGGTCGTTTTGGGCCAGTTCCTAGCTTCTTTCAGCCCCTGATATAAAACGCTTAAACGCGATTGCGGCGTTTCATGCCAGAGCTGCTACTGTTGCACACTAGGGCAGCAGATTTAAACTATTAGGGCTACCTAAATTACACTCTTCAAATTTTCCCTTAAAACTACCTTCCTCGAACTATACTACTGATCTAATCAGCATCCTATTACTAAATAGATCATCTCTACTTGACTCCAAGTAGACTATTCTCTATCTGTTAAACCTAGCACTTGCTCCTACAGTACTTATTACCTTGATACGGCACTCTTGTCATAGATAGTACCCCAAAAAGGCAACCCCCATTTCTCGGTCACCCACATCCCCCCGAATCTTTTTAAAGTTTTTGTCTATCCTTCTAGCATGTCGAGGGATCAGTTGCTAGTTTCCTCTCCTGCTCAGCTGGTGAACCTGGGAATATTGAGGCAATGTTACAATTGCCTCATGTACACAGACAACCCTCACCTCCTCCCACAAAACACAAATACATGCGAGAGATGCAACTATACGGCCAAACTGGAGGCTGAGCTCTCTCAACATAGGACTGGCAAGACCAGTCAGGAGGAGAAGGTTACCACACACACTATAGACCCAGTCTCACATAGTACCATTACAACCTCAAATCATACACATAAACACACAAAGACATACTGAGGCTCTGATCAAAAATCTACCAAAACAGCAGAGGCCACCAAAGCAGACACCCAAACAACCACCACCTCAGAACACAACACCTGCAACACATAGACCTCACAGTCAGAGTGTCAAACAGTCACAGCCCTTAAGGCCAAACACAATGCCAGACACACTAGTCATTGGTGACTCCATAGTCAGACACACTGATGTCCCGCTCACCAGACTGAGTAAGGAGAAGGTCACAGTAAGCTGTCTGTCGGGCGCTAGAATCCACCACATAACGCAAGCACTCAGGTCTCTCAACAGCAGGTACAAATATGACTCAGTCATTGTCCACGCTGGTGTAAACGACCTGAGATGTACCTCCTGGACTACATGAAAGAGACATTGAGGAGCTCTCTGATTATGTAGCCCAGGCAGGTATGACCCTGACCTTGAGCAGTATCCTACCTTCACCAAGAATGATGCCACAATACAGAGATAAGATGATCAGCTTTAACAATTGGCTTAAACACTGGTGTCATTCAAAGGGGATCCAGTATCTGTCTGCCTGGGATGACATGCTGGACAAGCCACGCTGCTTCAAGGGATGGCTTGCACCTGTCACCCCTGGGATTCCGGATATTGGCAAGGCTCTTGCCACCCCCATAGTGCCTTTTTTAGGCAAGGCTCAAATTCTAAACCTACCACCCTAGAACACAAAAAAGGAAATAAACTAAGGGTAATGCTGCACAATGCCAGAAGTCTAAATCTCAAAATGCACGCACTTGAGGCCCTTCTCAGTATGGAGAACATCGATGTCTGTGCTGTGACAGAAACCTGGTTCAAGGCTCCTGAGAGCACCCCAGCTATCAGGTTTTACCTCATATCATGCCCGCCCCAAAATCCGGACAATACCAAGAAAGGAGTGGGGGTATCCATATTCATCAAGGACACCCACACCTCAAGACTGGTGGCAACGCATGATGCATCGGAGACCATCCAGGTGCAATTAACCGTAGGCAAGACTGCTCTGCAAATTGTAGCATGTTACAGGCCACCCTCACAAACTCAGGAACCTCACATGGCCTTCCTGAAAACACTAGAGGGATAAATGTATCACCAAACACCATCATACTAGGTGACTTCAATTACCCTACTATAGACTGGGAACACTACTCAAGCCCAAACACCCTAGCCCAAAAGTTCCTGGAATTCATAAACTCAAATGCCATGGAACAACTAGTCACCATCCCCACAAGAGGAGATAACATACTTGATCTCATCATCACGAACATGGGAGCACAATGTTCAACACCGAAGTATACCCCTCACTGGTGAGATCAGATCACAACTAATCTCGCTGGAGGTCCTCATCCCACCCCCACCTGAAATAAAAAAGACCACAGTAAAGAACTTCTCAAAGGCCGACTTCACACTTCTAAAGACTAGTGTGGTCTCCTTTAAGGCCCCGAACCGGTGGAAAACAGTACTCAAGCCGCTGAATCACTTACAAATGCCTTCTACCAGCACCTGCAGGACTGCATGGATAAGGCAATCCCAAGCAAAACAAAGACTCTTTGTACCAAAGGCAAGCGTCCAGTCTGGTGGACCCCAGCCATAAACAAGCTCTACAACAAAAGGAGGAAGCTACTACAAGATAGAGCAAAATCCTTAAAAGGTAAGACACCCTTGATCACTATAAGTAAAAAACTAAGAGCTCTCATAAAATCATCCAAAGCAAATTTCGAGAGAAAAATAGCTAAAGACTCAAAAGACAATCATAAGGCCTTCTTTAGCTATGTTAGAAACCTAGGAGGAAACTCCCAGATATGCTCAGAACTAGTTCAAAATGATGTGAAGATTACTGATCCTACAGACATTGCCAACATACTAGCTGACAGGTTCAGTGCAAACTCCCCCCCCCCCAAAAGGAGAGATATCTATACCAAACGATTGCAGCCCCCCAAACATCTCCAGCGCCAGTGAGAACTGCTCTCTCCACAGCAAAAAACACAGCATCCATGGGACCTGATGGTGTCCCCGGCTGTGTGCTCCACGAACTCAATGAGGAATTAAACCCACAGCTAGGACAGCTGTTTAATCAAAGTCTTACCTCTGGATACGCACTCCAGGAGTGGCGCACTGCAACTGTGGTCCCACTTCACAAAGGCGGTGCCTCCACCGACCCTGGAAATTACCGCCCATTAGCTTGACAAGCCTTATCTGCAAAGCCATGGAGAGGATCATAATGGACCTCATAAATAAAGACATAGGAATTTGCAGACTTTGGATCCATCCCAGTTTGGATTTGTCAAAGGCAGATCATGCCTTCTAAACTTGGTTGACTTTTTCGAAACAGTCACCAAAGCCATTGATGAGGGAAAGGCAGTCCATACAGCCTACCTCGATCTGGCGAGGCCTTCGATACAATACCCCACTGGTATCATTGAAAAACTCATCAGCTTAAATGTTAACCCATACATCACAAGATGGGTTGCAAACTGGCTGAGTGACAGAACCCACAGGGTCAGAGTTGCTGGCGCCATGTCAGACTCAAAGCCTGTCACAAGTGGTGTCCCACAGGGCTCAGTCCTGGGCCCACTCTTGTTTGGCATCTACTTTTCTGAAGTACAAGCAAACATAGGAGGGTTATGGCTGACAAAGTTTGCAGATGACTGCAAACTGGGTGCCATAGTAGAAAACACATCTGACACAGATATCCTTCAGAAGGGTCTCACAGAAACGGATAACTGGTGCCAGAGCCACGCCTAAAGTTAAATGCCAAAATGCATAGTCATACCTTCGGGAAAACAAGGTTACCCTAGCTACCAAATAGGTGGCAATCCACTGTGCACAGAAGAAGTTATCAGGACCTGGGGACCCAGGTTGATAGTAGTCTGTCATTCGACACCCATGTAGCTAAAGTAGTCAGGAAGACCTTCTACATCGCCCACCTTATCATGAAAGGATTCTCATCTAGATCAAGGGAGGTCATAGTCTCCCTTTACTCATCACTCATCAGACCAATGATTGAGTACAATGCCCCATTCGAATGTATCTGACCCGACACTTGCAGCAGCTGGAGAGGCCACAAAAGTTCCTCACCAAAAGGATAAAGGGTCTCAAAAATCTGTCCTATGCTGCCCGACTGAAAGAACTCCAGCTCTATTCAGTCGCTTACCGCTTGCTCAGAGGTGACCTTTGCCTAACATACAAGGCCATGTCAAACCCAGATTTGATGAATATGCTTCACCTCAAAAATCTAGATCCATCAGAGCCACAAGGGCGGAGACTTAAACCTCGACACAGCTATTAATAGGACGGCTGGAGGGATAGATTCATCACCCAAAGACTTCTATGCTGTGGAACAAAATCCCGTATATGTGAGGCAGAGCACCGCTGGCCTTGTTCAAGAGAAATCTTGACCAATGGATGGGAGATCGCAGATATACCCCAGGGATTACCTCAGTGTCACTGCTCGACAGAGGCACAGCAAAATAATGGGTATAGTTCCCCATACTAAAGGGGTGGCGTAAGCCACAAAACGATGGGCTAGGCTTGTAAATGCCCTCGGGCAGATAGCCTAGTATGAACCTATGAACCTATGAACCCCTCATTTCAGTAATTACATAGATTGTCGAACAGAGCTTTTCTTAGTTTCTGTGTTTTTCCTTTGAAAGACGTGTGGGTTCTAAGGTGATTTTTAACATTTTCATAGTGTCCTTGTTTTAGTAATGCAGTGAGATTTATGTTAAGGTATGTTAATTTTATAGCTTAGTTATGATTTAGCTAAGATTATTAACTTTAGATATTTAGAATGCAGTCCATTTTGCCAGTAATGCTGCTTTCTGGTTGACTAGTTGCACTTGTGATGTTATTTTATTTTATATTTTATTTATATATTTTCATTATTTATTTATTTATTTACATTTGTTGACTGGGAGTGTCCGACTGGATGTACGTCCATTTTCAACGGAGGCCTGGGGAGAAAAGTTCCACAGTTAAAACAGACAGTAGCTACACTGGATTACATAGCGATTACATAGCGATTAACAATTTAACATAGCAATTACTTACAACATATTTACAGATGAACAACATAGTACATCAGTAGACAACTAGAATCTTTATCTGTGAAGTGCATAACAGACATTAACAAATGTAACAATGAGAAGTTCCTGCTGTATAATAAGTACTAGGCTTATGAGCATCTGAGTTATTATTTTGAATTTAGTTTCTAGAGTATTGGACTATGTGCTTTTAGTTGTTTAAGCTGTGAGTGTCAAGTTTTTTGCGAATGTAATGCAAAGTTTATTTTATTTTATATTTTATTTAAATATTTGCATTATTATTTTGAATTTAGTATCTATAGTTTTGGACTGTGTGCTTTTAGTTGTATGAGCTGTGAGTGCCTAGTTTTTCCGTATGTAACATGTGAAGTTTATTTTATTTTATATTTTATTTAAATATTTGCATTATTATTTTGAATTTAGTTTCTAGAGTTTTGGACTATGTGTTTTTAGTTGTATGAGCTGTGAGTGCATAGTTTTTTGCGTATGTAACATGTGAATTTTATTTTATTTAAATATTTTAGTTATTATTTTGAATTTAGTTTCTACAGTTTTTGGACTATGTGCTTGTGAGTGCATAGTTTTTTTGCATATGTAACACTTGAAGTTTATTTTATTTTATATTTTATTTAAATATTTTCATAATTATTTTGAATTTAGTTATTAGAGTTTTGGACTGTGTGCTTTTAGTTGTATGAGCTGTGAGTGCCTAGTTTTTTGCGTATGTAACATGTGAAGTCTATGTTATTCCTAGGCTACATTTCTGTGAGTGATGAAGAGAGTGATGATGGTAGTTGTGACCCCCCCCCCACCACTGGAGCTGTAATCAAGTAGTCTCAATCCTCACCACTGACAATAGTTAGGGGCATACACTAGGAGGATGACAGGTACACGCACAGTATTTCCGGATGCAGCTCTCTGCATCAAATGCAATTTCCCTTAAGAGCACACGGACACCACAGTCAGTCTGGGGCTAGTTTCTCCCTCTTTCTCTAGATCCCCAGTAAGACTCCACACTGGCAAAGCTATAGAGTTGAGATCTCAGCTGAGTGGTCAAGCCAAGGCCTCCAGCACCCTCTCTGTCCAACCAGTGTTTGCGGCTCTGCCCAAGTAGCTGACACACATACTCTTTGAGGTTTGATTTATAAACACACACACACACACACACACACACACACACACACACACACACACACACACACACACACACACACTCACACATACACACACACCTGGGAAAGGCTCACACAGGTTTACTAGCTATGCCCCTTTTGCCCAGACTATAAGATAGTTACCACTGCCACCAATCAACTCCTTATCAGCTACTTTAAAGCCCTTAATAAAGGGTCTCAAATCTTACTGTGTAATATTAATATTAATACAAATGGTAGTTTTACCAAGAGCAAGGCTATTAAGAGTGGCCTGCAGTGTCACCAAATAAATATGCAAGTACTCTCAGAACTTAAATATCTCTGCAGAGATCAGCCACAATGAAAGGTTTAAATATATTTAATAATAAATAATAAAAGGACAAGACAATGCTAAATATATATGTACAGTGACATCAGAGTTCAAAATCACAGGAAATATTTAAAACAACATTGCACTACAGTCTCAAATAAATAGAGAAGAATGTCTAAGCTAAGCTTTGCTATATTCCTGACTATAGCCTATATTACTATACCCTAGTGCAATTAATTAGAGCAGCAAGGCAGATGTGGTGAGTGGATCTTGATGTTGTCAGGTCAAAGACAAATACAAAATGCTATCTCTCTATCTCAGAGAGATCTCAAATTAATATCACAAATATTACTGCTTGGATAGCTTGCAGAATGACATCATTTCTTGTCATCTGACTCTATCCCAGGTGAAACCCCTACTGCTGAAAGCGAGCAGCATTTAGCTTCTACCTGTGAAAATACATAGACTACGGCCTTTATTCAGATCTTTTGCAAATGGTGGAAATCATAAAACAATAAAACACTTCCAAGACATTACAGAAAGCTCCTTAGTTTTAGACATTGTGTCTCCTTGCTGCACTGAAACTGAAAGACAACATCTTTTTTATGGCCTAGCCATACAGTAATTTAATTTCAGATATTTTTCTGAAGTTTTGCAAGTTAACCTCCTGTGTTCTAGTTTCCTCTATTAAAATATATACATTTAAACAGTTACAACAGTGTATGTACATTTCTGTTCTATGCCAGTAGAGTACACTGGGGATACATTTCAAACAGCACTTTAAAATATCTCTTCAGCACACATCTGTAGAAACCATCTTATATGACAAATAGCTCTATTACTTTGTAACACAAACATCTTGTATGAATTATGTTGGTATTCACAAATGACATGTAATTATTTACAAAATTCCAGATAGCTGGGCTGGCATTATCTCCTTTTGTGACAGTAATATCTGGGTGATCCTGTACATGTGTACCTCCCTGGGCAGTTTGCGCAGATATGGATGTGGCTTGGGCATCACTTGCATGAGTAACATCCTCAGTGGCCGTGGTTTCGTCTTCAAATGACGCTTGTGCAGATTTGACGGTGACAGCATACATGCAATTTACCCATTTCCTCAATGTAGTGCAATCTTTGAGTTGGTATATTTAATTTAGAGGGAGTGTGGGTAGTGCAGGGGGGGGGGGGCACAGCCCCCCTGCAGAAATGCAAAAATACTAAAAACATTACATAATTGTAGTGCCCCCTCGAGCTAAGTGCCAAATACCTGGTGAATACTCATGTGGTCGGTGAAGACATAAACATGAATATTCAGGATTTAGGTGGGACTTGCTACTGTGCACCCAGGGAGGTACTCATGTATGTGATTGGCAATATTTGTGCCCGGTTTGTGAGGAAACTTATTTATGTCACCATGTCACACTCTTATATCAGTGTAGGATTAGATTATGTATATGTTTATGTGTGTATTATGCATATATATATATATATATATATATATATATATATATATATATATATATATGTTCCCATTCAGATATAAACATCATAAGCCTGAAAATCAAAATCCTGAAACCAAAAGCCTGAAAATTCAGAATCCTGAAAACTCAAAATCCTGAAAGCCCAAAATCCTGAAAGACCAAAATCCTGAAACTCAAAATCCTGAAAACACAAAATAGACATACTGATGTCATTGTGGCTTTGCTATTGTTAGCCCTGTGGTGTTAGGTCATGCGTTGGGGTCAGGTAAGTGTGCGGTTGGTTTTATTTTAGGGTTGGGGAGGTTTAAGTGAGTTAGGGTTAGGGCGCAGGTTAGGCATGTATGCAATAGTGACAAATATTGGGGTTAGGGGCGGTTTAAGTGAGTTAGGGCGCAGGTCAGGTGAGTGTGCGATAGTGACGGACCTTAGGGTTAGGGTTAGGGTCAGGGTCAGTTGGTAGATATTAGTGTCTTTATAGTGACATATTAGCATTATTTGTGTTTTCAGGATTTTGAGTTTCAGGATTTTGGTCTTTCAGGATTTTGGGCTTTCAGGATTTTGAGTTTTCAGGATTCTGAATTTTCAGGCTTTTGGTTTCAGGATTTTGATTTTCAGGCTTATGATGTTTCAGGCTTCTGAATGGGAACCATATATATATATATATATATATATATATATATATATATATATATATATATATATATATATATATATATATATATATATATAGGTCTACTTTCATTAACTGAAAACACATTTCACTGAATTTCAACTCATCCTCACCAAATTGCTGAAAGCTCAAATCACTGAAAACTCATTTCACGGAATCACATTTCACTGAAGGTAAGTACTGTTGGGCAAATAAAATTTATATGGCCGTTTCCCCACTGTAGTGTGATCCTGGAGTTAGTATATATAGTTAGGGGTGTGTGGGGGGCACAGCCCCCACATTGGGGAGTGTGGGGGTACAGCCCCCCACCTACTTTTGGTTTTATATTGTTAGCTTTCAGTGAAATGAGATTCATAAATATAAAAGCAATCTAGGTGGGGACTATAATCCCCACATCCTCCCTAACTATATATACTAATGCCAGGATCACACTACAATGGGGAAAGGGGCATATACATTTTATTTGCCCAACAGTACTTGCAGTCAGTGAAATGTGATTCAGTGAAATGAGTTTTCAGTGATTTGAGCTTTCAGCGATTTAGTGAGGGTGAATTGAAATTCAGTGAAATGTGTTTTCAGTGAATGAAAGTAGATCCATATATATATATATATATATATATATATATATATATATATATATATATATATATATATGTACATGTGTGTGTATGTGTGTGGTTTGCTCTTGCAGACTGCTTTTTCAGTCTTCTGTCTGTTTTCTGTGTGAGATCACATTACAGTGGTATCTGGGGAATTTGCCCTTACCTGACTATTGTGTGATATCTCAGACTTGATATATATACTTAGCAGAACATGTGGAGGATCCTTGCAAAATGTTTTTTGTTTGATCTTTTCAGAATTGATCTAAAAAGATTTATTTTTGTATGCATTCTTTTGAGCATTCCCTCAGTGACGAGATAATCGTATATTCATATTTGTGGCTTTCTTATATGTTGCTGATGTATATGTAATTGAGAATTAACTCCCCAATATCTCAGCCCAGCTGACAGTATTTGTTTTGATACTTGAACTGTAAAGTTGCAGTTTTTATATGCACTGTGGTCGTCTTTTAGTCTGTTTCACCACTTTTTTTGGGGGGGTTGAATAATCTACTTTCAGGATATTTGCTATTGGTCATTCACAGAGGAATAAACGTGACTGGAAAAGGTCCACGTATTAGCCCACATAATTACTTATTTATCAGCAAAAAAATCAATACGTATGTTTACATGATATTTACAGTCAGGCAAGGCTCCCCCTTCCTTACCCTGCAGTAGAGATGAGAGACCTAGTAGCAGGAATGCAGGCTGCAAAAAAACTGCATAATAGTAACCATATGTGTACAGCGGTAGGATATAAACACAGCAGCATAATCAGGCTTCTCAAACTGCAGTTGTCAGACCACTTGCATCCTGCACAGAAACGCCCAGCACGGAATCTGACTGCCTTACCTAGTAGACATATATACGTCCAGAGCCTGGGAGGAAACTGTTACTAATGAAGGGCAGACACATGACGACTGTTGACAAATGATTGACAGCTTTTCTCTTGCACAAAGTGGCTACACTGATAGTAATGTGCAGGCCTTGTCTTTCAACTGAGGCTGTACGTCAGTTGTGTTGCCTGTGAACTTTAGGGTAGAAAGGACTTGTAGTCTGACTTTCCTTTTGATAGATTTTTCTGGCTACTTTTGCTTCCAGGTTCATTTTCACCTCCTCTTAGCTTGACATTCTGATTACTGTAGCATTTCATGCATTCTACAGACCTGTCCACCCAGCATTCCTTGTTTTGTTCCTCAGATGACATCTTTTAATTCCCCGAGATGAGGATCAGGATGGTGATCAGACTTCAGCTGCACATCTTTAACTGGCAGGAGAATCTGAGCTCTAATCTCTTTCCAGATGCTAATCATATTAAATGACTCCGCTGTGGCGACCCCTAACCGGGAAAAGCCGAAAGGAGAAGAAGACTTTTTATGGTATTGTCCTGGGTCCACTTCTTGTTCTCCTGTTTCTAGGTTTTTATTCATCCCTTTTAAATATAGTCTTTGGAACTAACAAATTGCTACCAGGAGTATGAGAAGTATTCTGTTTTTTGGCTTATTTTATCAACACAGTTATTAATAAAGAACATAGAAACAGGCAAATTCAATGACTCTTTGCCTGTTCTTAGTATGAAATGCTTGCATTTGTCTTTGCTCATTAGAATACTCCATGCCATGGCAGTCAGACAATTGACCTGTTTATGTCAGCCTTGTATGACCTCAAGGGTTTGGCAGATAAACACAGAAGATTAAGCCTGTGAGTTAGTAGTGAACGTCATCCTAAAACCTTGGGTTTGATTCCCTCGGTTTCCATTTGCATACTATGCAACTCTAAGCAAGTTGTTTTATGAAACAGTGTTTTTGTGACAAAGATTCATCTGTGCCTAACAAATATATATAAAATAAAAAAATAAAATAAAAAACTGGTAACAGCGGCAGTGTGCTTCCCTGACTTCTCAGATCAGGAGGAGCAGCAATGGCCCGCTGTCATGCAGAGGGGCATATTAGTTGTTCATTTCTGTATTACACATGCTGCTTTTCTGGCAGTACATGCTGACATCAGATGGAATTGCTTTAATTTAATTGTCAATGAAGAAAGAAATTATATGTCTGATGTTAGAAGAAAGGAATTGCTGGTTAATTTTAAATGTAATATTCTATGCAATACAATAGTTCTTGAAAGCAGTTCCCACCAGGGATCCTCCACAATAGTTAAACAATAGTATTTGGGTCCTGAAGCAGCAATATATTTCATTTCTTTAAGTTTGATTCATTTGCTTCAGGACAGTTATTTAACAAATTACAATACTGTGTCTCTTATTATAAATTAAAATTTCCTTGGCACAGACTTACATTTCTGAGAGGCATGGAGAGATTTTATGCTGCAATGTCAGACAATTGATGTTCTGTTGAATTTAGCATACCAGGAATAAAGCACATGGCTGCTAAAAATTTAAATGCATCAGTGGTCAGTATTCCCATCTGACATGAAATGTTGGTGTAACTAGTTACAGAATAATCAATGTAGTCTGTCTTAAAGAATTAGACCCAGTCATTGTACTCTGGTAATGTAACAGGTGAAAGAATGTGAAAAAGCAAAAAAAAAATAAATAAATTGGCTGTACTATAGTTTACATGGAATTAAAACATCTGCATATACTAAAAAACTTTCTTCATTAACAATAATAGCTGAAATTCCATCATCTTGTATCCTGCATGCAATTCTTCTTCTGGAACAGGAGCCCCCCCCCCCCATACATGTGAAGCAGATTTCATCCCCAACCCTATTCAAGTGTAACCTGGACCAGTGGATGGAAAATCAGAAATTCATCCCAGGTTTAGCACCTGTGTCTCTAATGGACAGAGGCAGTGTGGAAATCATACCCTGGCTTAATATACTCCTTAAAAACACCTCTAAGGCTGAAAAACACTTGTAGGATACATTTGGGATGTGTAGCTAGGCTTATAAAGGCCCCAATTGTCATTAGCCTGGTATATATCTATGAACCTGCGAACCAATTGGTAACTCATCTCTGGTTATTTGTTCTGCTATAAGCAGACGTAAATCAGGAATTCAATAAAATTTAATAAAAAGGAGTGTAATTTTTATGTGGCCAAGTAGAAACATTATTTAAAAAACATACAAAGGCAAACATTTTCTAAATTGTTAAGGTTTTAGGTAGGTGTTTCTGCTCACATGCTTCTTTTAAATTAAATGGCAAGATAGAGACAATTCTGTAGTAATTCTGTACAATTACTGTCAAATCGCAAATACAGTGCATACGCCCTTTGTAACAGTGCTGCACTTTCCTGTTTATCCTTTCCAATTGCATTACCTGGATGCTGAGGTATCTCTCTAAGGGGCATCACTATCTGCTGACAAGAGTCCACACATTGGAGCCAGGAGATGTGAGCCTGAACTGCACCTCAGCCATTTTATGCTTCAGTCCTTTACATTGCTCTAAACTTCTGTCATTTAAGTGTCAGGGGCATATGTACAGATAATTGGGGAGAAAGACCCATATATAGCAACACTGTTTTATATTACTGTGTGATACACTTAAAATGTGATAATATAAGATTTGCATTTGCATGCATAACAGTGTAGGTCATTTATAGCAGTGTGCAGTGTTGGATTCTGCAAAATAAGGAATACCAGACGGTAAGTCTTGCTGAGTCATAGTGCTTGTTTCCTGTGTTTTTTTTTTTTTTGTTTTTTGACTAGGGTATGTTTTGTGCAGTCTACACACCCCCCTGTCTCAACATGGGCTTTTGCTGAATGACTCCATGTTCTTCTGTATCCCAAAGACATGTTGTAATGACCTTGTGACTCCCAAATATTGTCCAAAATGTGTGTTTGTGTGTGTGTGTGTGTGTGTGTGTGTGTGTGTGTGTGTGTGTGTGTGTGTGTGTGTGTGTGTGTGTGTGTGTGTGTCTATTTGTGCACATTCATGTGTGTGTGTGTGTGCTCGTATAACTGCGTATGTGTGTGCACCTGTGTGAATGCACGTGTGTGTGTGCATGACATGGCCATGTTAATGTGTGAGTGTATACATTTCATGGTAGACTGTCATCTGATCCTGAATTAGTTTCTCTGACCTGCTTCTACTGACTACCATGCCAGGCTGCTGTTACACTGCAATCCTGAATCAGGTGAAACAGGTATTAAGTGACTGAGTGCATGAAAGAGTGACTATAATATTTGTCATTATTTTTGAGCAGATGTTATGGTTTTGTCATAATAATAATAAATTTTATGAGGAACAAAAGAACATTCTGAGGGAACAGTCAGACATATTTATAGGTAGTGTCTTCTAATCAAATCACTCGGATATTTCCATCAGTGCTGTAAAACACTTCTCACACTATAACTTCAGTGTCATCACGCACTAACTTCAAAGCTGCTCTAAAATCTCATCTAAAAGAGCACTGGGCATGCCCCTGTAACAAACCTCTCTAACATCTCTACCCCAACCTCTCTAATCCCTTTCTTCCACCCCTCTAACTACCTCGGACTGCAGCCAAATACATTGCTTGTAAACCTATATCTCAGCTTTAATCTTAGGCACTATTATTTAATGGCAATAGCTGCTAGCCCAGCTATTATAATACTTGCTAGTCTTTATGGCACCAATGATATGTGTTGTACCATTTAACTAAATACTTAATTTAATTTTGAACTATAACTGTTTACTACTATTGTTAAACAAAACCTGCCAGATTTCTGTTAACTTGTAATTAATTGTTGTTTTTAATTGTTCTTTTTATTGTGGAGCTTTTCTCCCCGGGCCTCCGCTGAAAAAGAACATGTGTCCAGTTGGATTTTCCCAGTCAACAAATGTAAAGAAATAAATAAAAACAGAAACTGCAGATCTCAGAGGCATACTCTGAGATTGGTAGATGCTGTTGCTATTCTGGGACAGTGCAGTAGATAAACTAATTCAAAATAAAAACATCCGGAGTAAGCACTGTGTTTTTTAATCTTACTGAATATGTTTATGATGTTTAAAAAATGGAAGATAATATAATCACTTTCTTAGTAGCCCTTTTCATTAAATAATGTGTCACCAGCGACAAGATTCTAAATCAGTCTATCTTAACAAGGTGTGGTAAACCTAACCAAGTGAAAACAGCCAAGATGGAACTATTCCCACACTGTTGAGAAGTACTTGTGAGAATATGTGTAGTCTGGTTTGAATTAGAGATGATTCTTTATTTGTCTCTTTGTTTACTTGGGCAATGCTCTAATTAACAAATAACCAATCGCAGCTTAGCCCAGGTAGAAAATAAAAAAAGAGTATTTATTTACAATGAAATTAGCAAGTTACACAACAAGCACATAAACACTGTATAAGCAATAACTGTGTGTATGTACATATTTGGGAGGGTAAAAGAGAAGAGAAGGCTGAAAAGAGGACAGAAAGGTCTATAAATGGCTTATAGGCCTGTATTTTGTAAAATCTGTTTATGCTAGGCCAAGGTTCATAGGTGTATACTAGGCTGACGACCACTAGGGCCCTTACAAGCCTACCTGTGCAACCCAAATGTGACCCACAAATTTGATTTATATAGGGGTCATTTACTGACTGCCTCTGTCCATCAGAGATGTAGGTATCAGACCAGGGGTGAATTTCTGGTTATCCATCCATTGGTCCAAGTTGTACTCAAATAGGGTTACAGAGGCATTTTGCTTCAAATGGATGGGGGAGCCTATTCCAGAGAATGGGAATTCTCTGAGAAACATATCTGTCTGTCCAGCATGTCCTATTTATGTCACAAGCAAAATTTAGGTCCTTTAATCTAGTAGTTCTGATACTGTTTGTTTTGTAGATATGCAAAAGATTCATCAAAACAGGGTCCAGGAATGCCTTGTACACCAGACAAAGATCACGTCTCAGAAGTTTCCATGATGTCAAGTAAAGCTTTGAGGTGATCAGTGTAGGACATTGTGTTTACTTCCTGTATTGTTTTCATAAGAAACCTTGTGGACATTTCATTTGCTGCATGTGCCTGATAAAGTACATACCCAAGGGGGCATTATACTATGTGATGGATGTAATGAGGGCCAAGTCTAGTCCATAGGTTCGTAGGTTGGTACTAGGCTATCAGCCCTAGGGCCTATACAAGCCTAGCCATAACAATCCCCTGGCTATTTCTTCCCACACTATTTACTTCCCTGGGCCCCTGTCTAGCAGGGTGACTGACGTGATCCCCGGGGTGAATTTCCTTTCTCTCATCCATTCGTCAAGGTTCCTTTTGAAGAGGGCCAAAGAAGCACTCTGCTTGACATGTACGGGCAATCTATTCTAGAGTCTTGGGAGTCTGTGGGTCATGAACCTATCCCTCCAGCATGTTTTTTTTATTGTGATGACAAGGTTTAGATCCCTGGAGCGTGTGGCTCCGAGGGACTGGGATTTCTTAGCATGTCCAACAGCTCTGGGTTTGACATGGCCTTGTATGTTAAGCAGAGATCGCCTCTGAGTAGACGATCTGCGACAGAGTATAGCTGGAGTTTTTTAAGGCGGTCAGCGTAGGGCATCTGCTTTAGGCCTATGATTCTTTTAGTGAGGTATTTCTGTGGCCTTTCCAGTTGTTGCAGATGTCCTGAGAGGTGCATACCAAATGGGGCATTGTATTCTATAATGGGTCTAATGAGGGATGAGTACAGTGGGACAATAACCTCCTTTTTTCTGGATGAAAAGCCCTTAGTGATGAGGTGTGCCACATAGAAGGATTTCCTGACTGTTGTGGCGATGTGGTTATCGAAGGTGAGACCACTGTCCACCTGTCTCCCTAAGTTTCTTATCACACTTTCGGTGTTTAGTGTACTGCCACCTATATGGTAATTCACAGATACATGTTTTTTTCCCAAAGGGGATAACCATACATTTCTTGGCATTGAGCATGAGCCCATGGCTCTGGCACCAAGCATCTGTTTCTGTAAGGCCATTTTGTAGAGTATCCACATCATTTGAGGATTCAATAATGGCTCCCAGTTTGCAGTCATCTGCGAACTTTGTTAGCCAGAGTCCCTTAGTGGTGGCCTGTACTTCAGAGAAGTAGATGCCAAACAAGAGTGGTCCCAGGACTGAACCCTGAGGTACTCCACTTGTCACTTGTCTGGAGCTGGATTTGGAGTCGGCTACTTTTACAGTGTGTGTTCTATTAGTAAGCCAGTTAGCAACCCATTGGGTGACATAGGGATTAATGCCCAGCTTAGTAAGTTTATCTATGATTCCAGAGAGAGGGATGGTGTCAAAGGCCTTGGCAAGGTCTAGATAGGCTGTGTGGACTACCTTACCTTTGTTCATGGCTTTGGAGACTGATTCGAAGAAGTCAATCAGGTTCAGGAGACAAGATCGGCCCTTCACGAACCCAAACTGGGTGGGGTCCAGTGTTTGAAGGTTGCCAATGTCTTTGTTTATAAGTTCCATGATAATACGCTCCATGGCCTTGCAGATAAGGCTCGTCAGACTGATGGTACCATAGTTTCCGGGATCCAAGGTGGATACCCCTTGTGGAGTGGGATAACTGTAGCTCTGCACCACTCAGTGGGCACGAAACCTGAGGTGAGGCTATGATTAAACATGACACTTAGGTGAGGTGCCAGTTCATATTGTAGTTCATGTAGTACACAGCCCAGGATGTCAACTGGTCCCATGGATGCTGTATTCCTAGCTTTGTAGAGTGCGTTTTTTACCTGTGTGGTCATTATTACTGGAATTTGGCAATCTTCCAGTATTGAGATGGGCCATTTAGGGAGTGAGAGGGGGGTGAATTTGGCACTGAATCAATCTGCCAGGATATTGGCAATATCCTTGGGATAAGTATATTTAATGCCATTCTGTTTTAGCTCAGAGCAGGTCTGAGCATTGCCATTTAGATTCTTGACATAGTTATAGAATGCCTTGTGGTTGCCTTTGGAATCTTTCGCAATTTTATTTTCATAACTAGCTTTGGAGGATTTTATGAGAGATCTCAGTTTCTTACTGAGGCTGGTAAGGGAGTTTTTTGCATCCTGGGATTTTCCTCTTTTCTGCAGCAGTTTCTTCCTTTTGTTGTAAAGTTTGTTTATGGCAGGGGACCTCCAGATTGGCTTCCTTTTTTTGGATGAGAGCATCTTGGTTCTATTTGGGATGGCACGATTCATGCATGAGTGGATGTGCTCATACAGTGCCATAGTGTAGGATTCAGCAGTTGAACTTTCAGTTTCCGTATGCATGGGTGTCATGAAGTTTGTCACTTCTAACTTGAGTAGCATGAAGTTGGTTTTGGAGAAGTTTTTTATGGAGGTTTCCTTACTGGGGGTGGGGGTGGGATGTGGATGTTAAGAGTGATTAGCTTATGGTCAGACCTGACTAACGACGGAGTGACCATAGGTGTGGAGCATCGATTTTCCATGTTGGTAATGACCAGGTCTAGGATATTGGAGCCCCTGGTGGGACTATGGATTAGTTGATCCAGGGTGTTGGAATTTATGAATTCCAAGAACCGTTGGGCAAAGGTGTTGGTACATGAGTAGTTATCCCAGTTAATGGCAGGGTAGTTGAAATCACCCAGTATTAGGGTGCTTGTTTGTATCTTAATATTTTCCAGTCTGTTTAGAAAGGTGTAGTGAGAATCTTGGGGTATGGTGGGGGATCTGTAGCAAGCTACAGTTTGGATTGCAGTCTTCCCTAGTGTTAGTTGCACCTGGAGAATTTCAGATGCATTGTGTTGGGCAACTGGCCTGGTGGTGTGAATATCCTTGGTGAATATTAACACTCCTCCACCTTTAGTGTTTTGGTCCTGGTTTGGTGGCTGAAAAGTGTGGTAAGAGTTGTAGCCTGGTATTGCAGGGGTGCTCTCTGGAGCCTTGAACCAGGTCTCAGTTATTGCACAGATATCGATGTTCTCCATTTTTAGGAGTGCCTCGAGAGAGTGCATTTTGAGGTTTAGACTTCTAGCATTGAGTAGCATTACCTTCAGATTTTGCATGCTTGTACCTGTTACAGTGGTGGTTTTGTCCTTTGAACTTTGCCTAAAAAAGGCACTATAGGGGTGGCAAGAGCCTTAGCCAGTAACCTGAATCCCAGAGGTGACAGGTGTAGACCATCTCTGGCAAAGCATCGTAGTCTGTCGATCATGTTGTCCCAGGCAGACAGATACTGGATCCCCTTTGAATGACACCAGAAGCTTAGCCAATTGTTGAAGTAAGTCATTTTGTCCTTATATTGTGGTATCATTTTGGGAGAAGGCAGGATGCTACTCAGGGCTAGGGTCATACCTGCATGGGCCACATGGTCCGTGAGCTCTTCCATGTCTCTTTTCATGTAGTCCAGGGAGGTATGTCTCAAGTCATTCACTCCAACATGGACAATGACAGAGTCATATTTGTACTTGTTGTGGAGTGACTTGAGTGCATGCATTATGTGGCAGATCCTGGCACCCGACAGGAAGCTGACTATAATTTTATCCTTGTTCAACCTGGTGAGTGGGACATCAGTGTGCCAGACTATAGAGTCACCTATGACTAAAGTGTTAGGTACGTTGTCTTGCCTTAGGGGCTGTTGCTGGGTGGCATACTGGTGTTGTGAACTATGTGACACTTTGGTTGTGATTTGTGTTTGTTTGCATTTCAGCTTCAGAGGTCCTTGTTGCTTGGGCAGGTTATAGTTAAGGGCCTCTGCATATGTGGATTTAGTGTTGCTATATGTGGGTGTTGGTGGTGTGGGTTTAGAAGGGCTATGTGTTGCTTGAGGTGTAGTGTGGGTGTTAACCTTCTCCTCTTGACTGTCTAGCACAATCTTGGGTGGAGAGAGCTTTGCTTCCATTTTGGCTATGTAAGTGCATCTCTCACAAGTTGTAGTATTGGGTGGTAGGAGGAGAGGGTTGTCTGTGTACATGAGGCAATTGCTGCATTGCCCCAGTATGCCCAGATTCACCAGGTGGACAGGAGAAATCATCGGAAGCTGACCCTTGGACATGCCTGGTTTGGTGCTTTTTTTTTTTTTGTAAAGTACAGGAGCTGTTTTCCCTTACCTTAGCAAGGTACTTTGCAATTATAGGCTGTTTAGTACCTACTATTAATTTCTCCTTATTAACAAGGAGAGTTGAGTGCTTGTATCAGTTTAAGGCTTCCTAGTGCTTTCCAGCAGGTATTAGTGCAAGTGCTAATCACAGGGATGCTTAAAGGTAAGATTGAAAAGAATGCACTCTGCAGTGTGCACTAGAGAAGTTAGATGTGAAAGTAGGTAACTTAAGTTTTACCTGTTTAAAAAGTTAAGGTTTAGTGGGGAGTGGTATGATGACCCTTCTGGATGCAGATGCCATGCCCTTACTCATAAGTTGAAGAAAATAGAATGATTTTCTTACTCCTTGGGCACATGTTGGTCGAAGGCCAGGTTACTTTCTACATAGTTATTTGGGGTGGCCAACTTCCCAAAAGGCACTATAATGCATTTCTTAGTATTAAGTTTTAAACCATAACTGTGTCACTAAGCATTTGTTTAGACCTTTCTTAAGGGTGTTCTCATCTTGGGGGGATTTGGTGACTGTTACCAGTTTGCAATCATCTGTGAGGTTGGCCAGCCAGGGGCCTTTGGCATTGGCTTTGACATCCAGGAAATAGATGCCAAAGAGGAGTGGGCCCAGCCTGGAGCCCTGGGGGACTCCAGTGGTTACCAGCCACTTTGTGGAGATGGTCTCACCAATCCTATCCTCTTGGGTCCTATCCATGATGCCAGTAAGCTATCCAGCACATTATAAAAAGGGTTGTGCCTAGTTTCATAAGTTTGTTAACAATTCCCGGGTCGGGTATTGTATCAAAGGCTTTAGCCAGACCTAGGTAGGTGGTATCCACCACTTTCTTCTCTTTAGTGACCTTTTCAAAGAGGCCCACAAGATTCAGTAAGCATGGCGTTTCAAAGCCAATTCAAGATGGATCCATTGTCTGAAGGTCTCCTATGTCCAGTGTCTGGAAGTATCCAGTGTCCTTGATGATGATAACTTCCATGATAATTCTTTTCATGGCTTTGCAAATAAGACTAGTCAGACTAATGGCTGTCTGGTTTCCAGGATCTGTTGAAGGTCCTCCCTGATGAAGGGGGGGGGTGACCTTCACGGTCTTCCATTTTCATAGCACAAAGCATGTTTTAAGACTATAATTATATAGTGACTCCAGGAGTCATGATTAGTCATATTTTAGACTCAGGAGGCATTCTGGGATGTTATCTGGGCCCACTGAGGCCATGTTCTTGGCTTTAGTGAGCACAGCCAGTACGTGCTCCCTAGTTATAGTTGGAGGTGTTATGTTTGGGGGTATTTCTTGAGGATGGTTGTGAGTGGGGAAAGTAGAGTTGGAACTCATAGGTTCATAGGTTGATACTAGGCTATCTGCCCTAGGGCATTTATAAGCCTAGCCAGAGTGTGTTTGGCTTTTGCCACCCTTTTAGATTAGTTGACTATGCCTCTGTATAGTAGGTCACATAAGAGAACCCATTTAAGGTTAGTTTACTGTGCCTCTGTCTAGTAGGGACACAGAAGAGATCCCAGGGGTAAACCTGCGATCTCCCATCCACTCGTCAAGATTTCTCTTGAAGAGGGTCATTGAGGGGCTCTGCCTAACATGGATTGGGATTTTGTTCCAGAGTGAGGGGAGCCTCTGGGATATAAATCTGTCCCTCCAGCATGTCCTATTTATTTCTGTGCTGAGGTTTAAGTCCCTAGAGCGTGTAGCTCTAAGGGATTTGGATTTCCTGAGGTGGAGCATGTCCATTAATTCTGGTTTGGACATGGCTTTATACGTCAGGCACAGATCGCCTCTGAGTAGGCAGTAAGCAACTGAGTAGAGCTGGAGTTTCTTTTGCCTAACTGCGTAGGGCATCTGTTTGAGTCCCTTGATCCTCTTGGTGAGGTACTTTTGGGGTCTTTCCAGTTGCTGCAGGTATCGGGTAAGGTAAATGGGGCATTGTATTCAATTATGGGCCTGATGAGTGATGAGTAGAGGGGCACAATGACCTCTCTTGATCGTTCGTGATAAGGTGGACTATATAGAAGGTCTTTCTAACCACTTTGGCAATGTGATTGTCAAAGGAGAGATTGCTATCTACTTGGGTCCCCAAATCCCTAATTACTTCTTCTGTACTTAATGTATTACCACCTATGTGGTAATCTGTGGGCACTTTGTTTTTACCAAAGGGGATGACTATGCACTTTTTGGCATTTAGCTTTAGGCCGTGGCTCTGGCACCAGTTATCCATCTCTGTGAGACCCTTTTGGAGGATGCTTGTGTCACTCGGCAAGTCGATTATGGCACCCAGTTTGCAATCATCTATGAACTTGGTCAGCCATAGTCCTCCCGTGTTAGCCTGTACCTCAGAGAAATATATACCGAACAAGAGAGGTCCCAGGACTGAGCCTTGTGGGACGCCACTTGTAACTGGTTTAGAGTCTGACATGGCACCTGCAATTCTGACCATGTGGGTTCTATCCCTGAGCCAGTTTGCAACCCATCTTGTGACATAGGGCTTGATATTTAAGCTGGTGAGCTTATTTATGATGCCCGAGTGGGGTATTGTGTCAAAGGCTTTTGCGAGGTCCAGGTAGGCTGTGTGGGCTACCTTCCCTTCATCTATGGCCTTGGTGACTGTTTCAAAGAAGTTGACCAGGTTCAAGAGGGAAGATCTGCCCTTAACAAAGCCAAATTATGTAGGATCCAGTGTTTGGAGGTTCCCAATGTCTTTGTTTATGAGTTCCATGATGATACGCTCCATAGCTTTGCAGACCAGGCTAGTCAGGCTTATAGGGCGATAGTTTCCAGGGTCCGTTGTGGCACCACCTTTGTGAAGTGGGACCAGTGTTGCTGTATGCCATTCCTTGGGTACATATCCTGTAGTAAGACTGAGATTGAACAGTGACTTTATGTGAGGGTTCAGTTCTTCTTGGAACTCATGTAAGATGCAGCCCGGGACACCGTCCGGTCCCATTGATGCTGTGTTTTTTGCTTTGGAGAGGACAGCTCTCACCTGTGCATCTGTGATGTCAGGGAGGCTACACTCTGTTGGGATAGACATTTGCTCTTTTGGGGGGGAAGAGGGGGAGAAGTTTGCACTGAACCTGTCTGCCAGGATGTTGGCAATGTCTGTGGGTTCAGTGTATTTTTTGTCATTTTGCACTAACTCAGAGCATATCTGGGAGTTGCCACCCAGGTTCCTGACATAACTAAAGAAGGCCTTATGATTATCTTTAGTGTCTTGTGCAATTTTTCTTTCGAAGCTGGCCTTAGATGATTTTATGAGGGATCGTAGTTTCTTGCTAGTACTGATCAGAGATGCCTTCCCTTTTTGGGATTTTGCTCTATCATGTAGTAGCTTCCTCCTTCTGTTGTATAGCTTATTTATGGCTGGGGTCCACCAGACAGATCTCCTGCCTTTGGAGGAGTGAGTCTTGGTTTTATTTGGGATAGCACGATCCATGTATTCCTGTAGGTGTCCATAGAATGCGTTTGTAAAGGTTTATGCGGTTTGGGCCATATTTTCCACTGGCCCTTGGGCTTTGAAGGATTCCACCTCGGTTTTGAGAAGTGTGAAGTTTGCTTTTGAGAAGTTCTTCACCGTGATTTCCTTGGCTGGGGGTGGGGATGGGATATGGATGTCCAGTGAGATTACTTTATGGTCAGACCTTACAAATGAGGGGTATACCTCTGGTATGCAACATAGAGTCCCCATGTTGGTGATGATCAGGTCTAATATGTTTTCCCCTCTTGTGGGAGTGGTGACCAGTTGTTCCATAGCATTTGAGTTTATAAATTCTAAGAACCATTGGGTGAGGGTGTTGGGGCTTGAGTAGTGCTCCCAGTCTATGTTTGGGTAGTTGAAGTCACCCAGTATCATGGTGTTTGGAGAGACCTTCATATTCTCCAGTGTTCTCAAGAAAGCTGAGTGGGGTTTCTGAGTTTGGGAGGGTGGTCTGTAGCAGGCTACAAACTGAAAGGCAGTTTTGCCCACTGTTAGTTGCACATGGATGGTCTCTGATGCTTCGTGCAGTGCCACTAACCTGGAGGTGTGGGTATCTTTGATGAATATGGATACTCCCCCTCCTTTTGTGGTTTGGTCCGAGTCCTGGGGCCGAAAAGCATGGTATGAGGCATAACCTGGTAGTGCTGGGGTGCTCTCGGGAGCCTTGAACCAGGTTTCTGTTACTGCACAGATATCGATATTCTCCATACTGAGGAGAGCCTTGAGTGCATGCATCTTGATGTTTAGACTTCTGGCGTTGAGCAGCATTACCCTTAGTTTCTTTTTCCTTGTGTTGTTTATGGAGGTGGGTTTGTCTTTTGAGCCTTGCCTAAAAAAGGCACTATGGGGGTGGCAACAACCTTAGCCAATATTCGAAAGCCCAGGGGTGACAGGTGCAAGCCGTCCCTAGAGAAGCAACGTGGCTTGTCGAGCATGTCATCCCAGGCTGACAGACACTGGATCCCGTTTGAATGACACCAGTACTTTAGCCAATTGTTAAAATTGATCATTTTGTCTTTATATTGTGGCATCATTCTTGGTGAGGGTAAGATGCTACTCAAGGTCAGGGTCATACCGGTCTGAGCTACATGATCAGAGAGCTCCTCTATGTCTCTTTTCATGTAGTCCAGGGAAGTACGTCTCAGGTCATTCACACCAGCATGGACAGTGACAGTTGTCAGTTTGTTTATAGCAGGTTCACTATATCGCCAGGCTTGGTGAATGAGGCACCATTAACCATCAGTTCACCACATTGCTGTGTGCTGCCCTTGAGGCTTCTGACATAGCTGAAGAAGGCCTTATGGTTATCTTTTACCTGAGAGGATATCTAACCCTAACCTCAAAGTTGGCTTTGTGTGAAGTAATTAACTCTCTTAGCTGGTTATTTAGTTTGACAGGAAAGTTTTTTTTTTCTTTAAGGAAATTATCCTTGCTGATTTTTGCCATATTTTTCCCTTTTGTTGTATATTCTGTTTAAATTGGGATACCACCAGTGTGGTTTGTTTCTGGCTGTAGTTCTGGGTTTACTTCTTGTAGGTACAGCAGCCTCTATACAGCCATTGTCATGGTTGTACAGAGTATCTGAGAACAACTTTCGCATAGGCTGCTTTGTTCTCTTTGTTTGGAAGGGCATTGAATTTTGAAAAAAAATCACTTAGTAAAAGGTAGTTTGCATTGGAAAAGTTCCTGTTACTGGTTCTACTGGAGTTACGAAGTCAGTTTTGATTTTGAAAGAGACATCTGTATGGTTGGATCTTACCAGAAAGGATGAGCTATTGGAAAGAGTGAAGCATTCTCCCATATTTGTGAGTGTAAGGTCCAGTATGTTGGAGCCTGTAGTGGATGTATTCACTATTTGGTCCAGGATGTTTGTATTTACAAAACCCAAGAATCCCTATGCTTGTAGATTTGAGGCCATTTAGGATTCCCAGTCTACTGAGGGGTAATTAAAAGTCTTCCATTAACAGGGTGTTTGATTGGATGGAAAGTGTCTCCAGTATGTGCATGTATGCATTGTGAGTTTGTTTAGACATGGAGGGTGACCTACAGCTGGTTAGTATATGGTACAGGATTTTATCTGTGGTGATCTGCACATGGAGAAACTCCAGCACGTCATCCTGTTTGACCACCCTAGAGGAATGCTAGTTACTGAGGTATATCGTAATACCTCCACATTTAGTCACTATCTGTGCAGCTACTGTGCCAAAAGAGTGGAAGGCAATGAAACCTTGTACTGCTGGGGTAGTGTCTGCCACCTTAAACATGTTTCAATAACTGCACAGATGTTTATATTTTAGAGCATGAGGAGGGCTTTGAGGGAGTCTATTTTTATTTAGGCTCCTGACATTAAGTAGTAACACTTTGAGGTTCAGTTGAGTTGATTTTTTTATGTGGTAGGTTTGTCAGTTTGTCATTACCTAAAAAAGGGCACCCTGGTGGTGTATAAAGTTTTAGCCAGTATTCGAAAGCCTAGAGGGGAGTGATGCAGATCATCCTTGGCCAAGCAACATGGTCTGTTAACCATGTCCTGCCAAGCTGACAAGTATTGAATTCTATTAGAATGATACCAGAAAGACAACCAGTTGTTAAAATAATTTATCTTTAGCTCATATTGTGGCATCATCCTTGGTGTGGTAACATGCGGCTCAGTTCTAGGCTCATATCAGCTTGAGGCACATAGTCTGAGAGCTCTATAGTGTCTCTATTCATATATTCTGGGGAGGTGCATCTCAGGTGATTTGCACCTACATGGACTATGATGGAATCATACAAGTACCTATGGGGTAATGACTTGAGTGTGTGCATGATTCAGCAGACCCTGCCTCCAGATAAGGAAGTAATTGCTCTCTTCTCCTTGTTTGGTCTGATTACAGGGGCATCAGTATGTCTAACAGTGGAGTCCCCATAACAAGAGACCTGGAAGTGTATTTGCTTGCCTTAGGGGCATAATGTTTAGGGTTCTGTTGAGAGTGACAGTATGTGTGGTGTTAAGTGTTGTTTTCTGAGTGTGTTTGGTCTTGTTGAGGCATAGCTTTTACAGTGGGTGGTCTAGCTGATTTTTGTTGCTCAGGAAAATTGCTTCTAAGTGCCTCAGCATATTCTAGTCTGTGTGTGTGTGTGTGTGTGTGTGTGTGTGTGTGTGTGTGTGTGTGTGTGTGTGTGTGTGTGTGTGTGTGTGTGTGTGTGTGTGTGTGTGTGTGTGTGTGTGTGTGTGTGTGCGTATGTGTGTATGTGTATGTGAGGTGGTTTGGTTGTTGTGGGTGTGGTTTTGACAACTGGATGTGCACTTGTATGTGAGAGTTTAGCCTCCAGCATCGTTGAGTAAGTACACCTCTCACATACTCTGTTTCTTTATGGATTAATTGGTTGTCAGTAAACATGACAAAATTGCTACGTTGTTTCAGTATTCACAATATCCACTAAGCTGGCTACAGAGAAGTTTAGAAATTGCATATCCATAATGTCCAGTCCTTTGATTTTGGGAGCTATGGGGGGGCAGTACTGGGGTTAGAAAGATTTTAAGGGTGTTTGTTTTTGCAGCCTAATAAAGGTGCTTTATTGGGGCAGATTATGGTAAACAGTACTTTAATGTTATACAACACTGAATTCTACTAAAACCTGGTGGTGTTGCCACTCAACACCCAACTAGCTGCAATAATAAGCCTGTCAGCCCACAAAGCATTTGCTCTGTATTTACTACTGCTTTACAAGGTACAGTTTTATGGATCATTCTACATGGAAATTTTGATTTCTAGGTGTTTCCTACTGTCCAGGACACTGCTAACTACTGTTCAGTGGTAAGCATCTCACTCCAAATGTATTGAATTTATAACAGCACAAAAATAAAAAGAAAGAACAGAAAAGTAACAAGCCTTCTGGGCATTGAAATGACTGTACTATGAGCCCGTTTGGATGATTTTCATCTCAGATAGACCAGGCAAGCACCTCCTGCCACAAGATGAATAAACCAAGTCCTCCTGATGTAAACTACAGCTGAACAGACCCACAAGTGCAATGCTACCACAAATCAGTTAAACAGCCTGCTGGAAATCCCTTGTTAAATGCATTTTCAAACCAGTATTACAGCAGTAATAGTGAAAGGAGGATCAATTTGTTTTATAAAATACAGGGAAATACAGAAATAGCAGGAAATAGTTACAATCACTCAAAATAACTTAAGAAGCAATTGCTATTTAGCAATCAAAGGTACCAAACTTTGCCTGGATGGCTCCAGATACAAGTAAAACACTTCTGGAATGCAGGATAGAACTCCAGGCTTTGCTGAGGTCTAGGAACATGAGCAGAAAGCAATATGTAGTAAAGGAGGCTTACTCAAGAGTTTCTCGGTGGGCACTCATGGATCAGTAGTAAACAGTGGGAGGGAAGGGTACAACAATAACTTATATAACAGTCAATAAGAATGAACCAGGAGAGGGAGGGACTTTAAAAATCAGATTATCATACAGGATGGAGGGCAGAGACTCAGCCTTATAAAACCACCACAGCAAAAGGGTGGAAAGGTTAGGAAAAATGAAGGAAGAAGCAAGCTAGAGAGGGGATACAATCAAATAAAGTCAGTACTGGAGCACTTTCAGAAACTTTAGCTTAGTATCTCAGTGGGGGATGAGGCAGGCACAAAGAACAGGAGAACAGAAGGAACTAGAATATAACTTTAAATCCTGGATCATAAAAACAAAACACTCACTGTTGAAACTCTACTACAGTTTAAGGCACCAGACTATGCAGACATTTACCAGTAATGCTATTTCTCATGATGGGAGGTATTGCTAGCTATGCCAGGAGAAGTAGGGTGGCAGTGGATATATGCCAGCATAGCTACCTGGAGTTTTGTAAAGAATTATATGTAATTTATATGTCAAACTGATTTGTACAGATGCTTGTGTTGAAAATGTATTTGTAAAGCTGCTTGTGTTAAAAATATACCAACAGTGGTTCCTGCTGGTCAGAAAAGAAATATACCTGTATGTCAGACTTTATTGTAACTGTTGAAATTAATATATTGCAACAGAGAATACTGGAAAAGAAGAGATTAATCTCAGTCCAGCTAACTTTGAAAAATAGTCTGAAATTAAATTACCTGGTTTAAGCCATAATGATTGTATCTTACAGTTCTGAAAGCAGCCAGAGACAAAATGTCTATGAAAACCAGGATTAGAAATCCTACTATATTGTCCTTAGGGGTGAACTAATGCCTACCCTGGAAGGGTGGAAGTTTTGAAACGGTTTTATAGCTTCCTGATGCTATAACACATCTCAGCAAAGTTCTATCTGTGTGTATGGTAACACATATGTGCTAAATTTTGATTCAGTTTCTAGGAAAGGGCTTAGGGAACCAGAGTCAGCTGACCAGATGTATGTGATGTCATTCTGTAATCCAGCACTGGAGTGATGTTTTAATACTAGATGAGATAGAAGTCTCAGAGCAGTCTGTTTTTTGAAACCTGACAAAGTAGGAAGACCACTCACCTATTTCATCTTGCCTTGCTTTAGTAAGTAACCTGGGGATAGTAATTCTTTAGATTAGTCAGGAAAATATAGTGAGATTAGCTAAGTACCAATTTTCTGTATTTGTGTGCATGTATCCATCTATGTTATTTTTAATATTTCCTGTGATTGAAACTCTGGATATTTAGAATTTTCATGTTATTTTATTATTTGTTATTAAATATATTTAAACATTTCATTGTGTCTGGTCTTTTAGAGAATATTTTAACCTTTGAGAGTACTTATATTCATTTGGTGACATTGTGGCCACTCCTGAAAGCCTTGATGCATTGGTCAAAAGCTACCATTTGTATTAGTATCACATTTATTCAATATAATTTGGTACCCTTGTAATAGCCTTAGAGTAGCTGGCCTTGGAGTGTTCTAGTGGCCGTGTAACTACTGTTCTTGTGTGTGTGTGTGTGTGTGTGTGTGTGTGTGTGTGTGTGTGTGAGAAAATCAAGTTTCAAAGAGTGTGTGTCAACTACTTGGAGCAGGGGACACAAAGTACTGGTTTCACAGAGAGGGTTGTGGAGGAATTGGCTTGGAACACTTGGCTGAGAACTCAACTCTACAGCTGTGCCAGTGAGGAGTCTTACTGAGGGCCTGGGGGGGGAGAGAGAGGGAAACCTAGCTCCTGGACTGTTCCCTGTGTACTCATAAGTGATGCTCTGCTTGATGTAGAGAACTGCATCTGGAAATACTGTGTGTATCTAGTTTTGTTCCAAGAGAACATCTCTCACCGGTGGCAGTGGTGGGAGGTCAGACTCCTTGATTACTGGCCCAGAGCAGGGTTGTGACATGATTTATGAAAAAAATGCAGGAATAATTGATTAAATAAGGCTCAGATGTGGTAGTAGTTTAGAGTTTTGCTACAACTGTGAAAGAAACTACAAGACTCAGGCCCATCAGGGTTTAAAATACTACCGGATAACTTTTACAAGTAATTCTACTTGTAGAGATAGAAGATAATGCAAAAACACAACTGTGAATTAAAGTACACGACAAAGGTCTCAGAACAAACTAAAAAATGTAAACAAACAGAATAAAAAACTAAAAAGCTGAAATAAGTATCACCACATGGGGCACTATAAGTGCAAATTATAGAGGGACAAATAAATATTTAAGCAGGATCGAAATAAAACTTTTTCTTTCTTTCCTTTTTGATGAAAAGCTTGTTACTCACAGTTCAGGGACTTCAACACCTCTCCAAGACTCCTATAAAAGACTGAAATGTTTGATGTATCCAAATTAGGCTTGTGTCATTCCTGATCGACCAAACAGCATGACTCTTGACATGCGTTTGTGCTGTTGCATTCCTTTTAAGTTTGGGTAAATAATAAAAAATACTTACAATATTTAGAAAAATGACTTTGGCTTCAGAGGCTTTGTGTAAGCTAGATCTAAGAACTGCAGATAAAAACATCTAGCATTACATACTGCTATGAATGAATCAGATTGTTATCATTGCTATGGGGCGGGGTGGAGTCTATGTCATCTCCACCAGTGAGTTACTACAGTGAAGATGTGTCAGAGATACTTGACAGACATGTCACTTCTTTGGAGGCAGACCATCCCACCCAGCTAAATCTCACTTTGTTCTTTCGGAAGCTACTTTAACTCATATTTTGTTTTGTTTCACATGAGGCCTTTAAGACAAGCTGCTAGCAATGAAAATATTAGAGTTAATTTACATTTTGACAGGAGTGCACATCCTTAAGTAGGACAGGATAATTGTGACAAGCATTTTACACACACACACACACACACACACACACACACACACACACACACACACACATTTCCTTGTTTTTTCAGTCTTTCTTTAACTTTAGATTTGTTCCTTCTGACAGTCTTTTCCAGATTGTTGTACCATACCCACAGACTGCAGCCATGGTCTTTTAGGAATTATTGTATTAGTCACTTGTGAAACCTGTGATAAATGTTACTTTGACATTTATTTTGTGTTTCCTCAGCAAAGTTGTACTTTTATAGGAATTACAGCCTGGCACACATGCACATGAAGTGGACCTCACATCATCAGGACATCAGTCAGCTATCCCAGGCCATTCAAATTTACACACACTACAGAGACGGCTGTGGGCTCAACCTCTGCCCTCCATCAGTGGTCAGTCAGATGCTTTTTTATTCCCCAATCCCACTAACCTCCCCAGGTGGGAAATGCTGCACCTTTCCTAGTGATTGACCTTCTGGTAATCCATGTCTTTTCCGGAATACATTTCCCAGTGGTTTCACAGAAAACCTCCAATCATTGCCTTAGTAGTGCATTGGTCCCGAGATGTGCCTTTTATTGTGCTGTAGGTTGTTTCCGTGAAGTGCCCATTTCACTGACCTGCTAGATACCGCATGTCCTACATTTTAAGTTTTACTCCACATTGGTGTTGATAAAAAAGATGTTCCTTTGAGTAAAATGTAGAGGATATTTACAGTGGAATTTGTTACTGTCATGTTCAGCTTTTCTATTTAAGCTCAGAGGGCAACATTTATTGTATAGTGTTTTGTTTCTCTATTAAGAAACTGAATCTGAAGAGAAAACTAATGTTCCATACCATCAGAACATGGCTGAGAGAATCCTTACTGAAATTATATTAACAGGAGTTGTTCATTTGGTCCCATTGTTTAAAAGGTTTATAATTCTAATACCCTGATTTTTAGAGAACTAAAACTATTTGTTGACATGGAAGTGCAACTGAATGGGTCCAGAGAGTTGAAGGATGTCCTTCTATATCACTATTGCAGTATTCAATACAGAAGGGATGCCCCTCCCTGGGCAGCCCCTCACTCGGCTAGTATAAATTAATTTAAGAGAGATCTTGTTTGCGCTGTACATCGCATTTATACTCCTTGTACAGAACATATGGGATATACATATGGACACAACTACCTAGAACAAGTTTTGTCAACAGTTTGAATGCCGTTTTTGCCAGTTGGCTTGAACTTTGTTGCAGTACTGCATGTTTAGCAACACCAGAGAAGTTTTTTTTTTTAATTTTACTTTCTTGGTTTTGTATCTTTTATCACTACCTAGAGTTCATGTCATTCAAGAGGGGAAAATGTCAGTATGGGAGGCAGATTCCCCATAAGGATCATCATTCACAGTGTCTTTTTGTTTGGGTGCTTCCCATGGCCATATCTCTTGTAGTATCTGTAAGGCATTTGTACCTAAGACACTCAGCAGCTGTTTGTCTTCCCTGGCCATTTATCCTGAAAACCAGTGGCTTAGACAGTCAGTACCATGGCAGAATCCTTTAACCCTGAGATACTCCCGTTAGATAAGAAGAAGGTCAAGAATTCTCAGCCAGATTCTTTAGCTGTCCAGCCACCACTGGACATCCCTATAGAAGCAGGTAATAGGTCATTTGGTGTTTATGTTGGATTCCTCTGCCGCTTGTTCTCTGCCTTAATGGCCCCTAAATCCTCCTCAAGCAGTTTCAGTACCTGCTCATTTTTGGACCTCTATCCCTTCTAAACAGTTTAGGGCACCAGATTCCTCAGATGAGGAGTCCCTGTCTGCTGAGGGATCTTTGTCCTATCCTTCACAGATGTCTTCACCTTTGGCTTATGGCTCTGATGAAGAGGAATCTGTTAACTCCGAGTCTCCTTTCCAGGAATTGTCCTTTGACGGAACAATTGCTAGGATGATGGAATTCCTTAAGAGGGATTCTGCAGAGTTCTACAACAGCAGAGAGACAAAAGAGAGACTTTGGAGTGATTAAGTATAATTTTTCTGCATTTTCTTGCTGCCTTTAGCTAATTCCACCTAAAACATCGATTTTTTAGTTTCTGTGATTTAAAAAGCTTGTTTCAGCTACATATTGTACTTATTTTATTGCCTGCACTTTAACAAAGTAATTTTTGTGTTTAAATTACCCGTTTAACTGTTGTAGGCTACACATTCAAGTGTGATAGCCATTTCTGTGCATTTAAAGTGTTTTTTTTATTGTATCTGCTTTATAAAAAATACTTGTTTTCCTGCCTTTCTAAGCTATAGTATGGTCCAGTTTTCAGGTTAGTGCTGAATTCAGGGCTCTGTTACAAGTTTCTGTGTTTGCCCATACCTTACTTGGATAGAAGGAAGTTTCCCTGTTCATCTGTGAGAGAGGGGAACTTTGAGCAGCCTATATGTCATTGGAGGAGTGGTTCCAGCCTAGAAATTAATAGTTTATTGGCCATTTAGGCTAATTTCTATCTCTTTAATTTCCCTACTATAAAACCTGTATTTGCGCGGTTTTGCCCACCGGGCAGCGCTAGTTAACTAGGGTATAACTATTCCAGGCTCCACAAAGTATACTCTTCAATTTTTCCCTTGGAACTAGACAAACTTTCAACTTAAGCTCTCAAACCATTCACTTCTCAGCCCGGCACTTGCTCAAAACTCATAGCAAGCAGTAATAAACCTTAGCACTAGACCCCCCATTCTGTAGAGAAGGACAAGGCTCTCTATTCAACCTTACAAGCCAATCAGTAAAACAGTTCACTGTACCTATCCAGGCATGTCCAAAGGGCAGTTTCAGGTGTACTCTCCAGTCCAACTGGTGAATCTGGGCATTTTGAGGCAATGTTACAACTGCCTCATGTACACAGACAACCCTCTCCTCCTACCACCAAACACTAACACATGTGAGAGATGCAATTATACAGCCAAACTGGAGGCTAAACTCTCTCAACCCAAGACTGGACCAGACAGTCAAGAGGAGAAGGGAATTACTTGCATCACACCACCAGTCTCACATAGACCTATGAAACCAGCACCAGCAAAAAACACACATAAATACACAAAAACATATGCAGAGGCTCTAAATAAATATCTGCAAAAGCAACAGAGACCTCCAAAGCAGACACTCAAGCAACCTCCATCCCCCCAACACAAACCATGAAACACATACTTCATAAAACCAGTGTGCCATGCAATCACAGCCCTTAAGGCAAAATAACATACCCAACACACTAATAATAGGTGACTCTGTAGTCAGGCACACTGATGTCCCACTCACCAGGCTGAACAAGGAGAAGGTTACTGTTAGCTGCCTGTCGGGTGCCAGGATGTGCCACATAACACAAACACTCAGGTCACTCCAGAACAAGTACAAATATGATTCTGTCATTGTCCATGTTGGTGTGAATGACCTGAGCTGTACCTCCCTGGATTACATTAAAAGAGACATGGAAGAGCTCTCTGATCATGTAGCCCAGACCGGTATGACCCTGACCTTGAGTAGCATCCTGCCATCACCAAGAATGATACCACGGTGTAAAGAAAAACTTATCAATTTCAATAATTGACTAAGCTTCTGGTGTCATTCAAAGGGGATCCAGTGTCTGTCAGCCTGGGATGACATGCTCGACAAGCCACGCTGTTTCGCTAGAGACGGTTTGTACCTGTCACCCTTAGGCTTTCAAATACTGGCCAAGGCTCTTGCCACCCCCATAGTGCCTTTTTTAGGCAAGGCTCAAAAGACAAACCCACCACCGTAAATAGCACAAGTAATAAAAAACTGAGGGTAATAGGTTCATAGGTTCATAGGTAGGTACTAGGCTATTGGCCCTAGGGCCTATATAAGCCTAGCCAAACAGTACCCTGGCTTTTGCCACCCAAGAAAATTATTTTCCTGTGCCCCTGTCAAGCAGAGCCACAGAAGTGATCCCCGAGGTGAATTTCCTATCTCCCATCCAATTATCAAGATTTTTCTTGAAGAGTGCTAATGAGGAGCTCTGTTTGACATAGATAGGTAGTTTGTTCCAGAGTATGGGAAGTCTCTGAGACAGGAATCTATCCCTCCAGCATGTTCTGTTTATTGTGGTGACAAGGTTTAGGTCCTTAGAGTGTGTAGCTCGGAGGGATTGGGATTTCTTTATGTGAAGCATGTCCAACAGCTCTGGGTTTGACCTAGCTTTGTATGTTAGGCAGAGATCGCCTCTGAGTAGGCGATATGCGACAGAGTAAAGCTGGAGTTTTTTGAGACGGTCTGCGTAGGGCATCTGTTTGAGGCCGGTAATCCTCTTTGTGAGGTATTTCTGTGTTCTTTTCAGTTGTTGTAGATGTCTTGTGAGGTACATACCAAAAGGGGTGTTGTACTCTATAATAGGTCTAATGAGTGATGAGTAGAGGGGAACAATGACCTTTTTCCTGGATGAGAAACCTTTTGTGATGAGGTAATGCTACTCAATGCCAGAAGTCTAAACCTCAAAATGCACGCACTCAAAGCACTCCTCAACATGGAGAAAATCGATATATGTTCGGTAACAGAAACCTGGTTTAAAGCTCCAGAGAGCACCCCAGCACTACCAGGCTACAACTTATACCATACATTTTGGCCACAAAACCTGGACCGAAATACAAAAGGTGGGGGCGTATCCATTTTCATCAAGGATACCCACACCTCCAGGTTAGTGGCACAGCACGATGCTTCAGAAATCATGCACATGCAACTAACAATGGGCAAAACTGCAATTCAAATTGTGGCTTTCTACAGATCACCCACCATGTCCCAGGACCCCCATTCCGCATTTCTGGAAACATTGGGAAACATAAAGGTCCTACTAAACACCCTGATATTGGGTGATTTCAATTACCCAAACATTAACTGGGAGAACTACTCAAGTACTAACTCCCTTGCCCAACATTTCCTAGAATTTATAAACTCAAATGCCCTGGATCAACTGGTCAACACCCCTACCAGAGGTAACAACATAGTGGACCTGGTCATCACCAGCATGGGTGACCGGTGTTCCACACCAGAGGTCAACCCCTCGCTGGTTAGATCTGACCATAAACTAATCATTCTGGATGTCCACAGTCTGCCCTCACCCCAGTCAAAGAAACCACCGTGAAAAACATTTCATATGCAAACTTCACGTTACTTAAGACCAAGATGGAAAGTTTCAAAGCCCCTATGCTAAAGGATAATGCTGCCCAAGCTGCAAAATCCTTTACTAATGCACTCTACAGGCACCTACAAGAATGTATGGATCATGCTATCCCAAGCAGAACCAAGACTCACTCCTCCAAGAAAAGAAAACCAGTCTGGTGGACCCCTGCCATAAACAAGCTATACAATAGAAGGAGGAAACTAGTACAAAAAAAAAGTAAAATCCCAAGAAGGGAAGACATTCCTGATCGGTATCAGCAAGAAACTACGATCCCTCATAAAATCATCCAAGGCTAGCTTCGAAAGAAAAATTGCCAAGGACTCCAAGGATAATCACGAGGCATTCCCTAGCTATGTCAAGAATCTAAGTGGCAATTCTCAGATCTGCTCGGAGTTAGTGCAGAATGGCACAAAGTACACTGAACCAACCGGTATCGCCAACATCCTGGCAGACAGGTTCAGTGCAAACTTCACCCCCCCCCCTCACCCCCAAAAGGGCCCATAACCATACCAGAAGAATGTAGTGCCCCTGAAATCACAGACACTCAGATTAAAATAGCCCTCTCCAAAGCCAAAAACACAGCATCAATGGGACTGGACAGTGTCCCAGGCTGCGTCCTACATGAGCTCAAAGATGAACTAACTCCTCACCTAAACACACTGTTCAGACTCAGCCTCTCCGCAGGCTACATGCCCATAGAGTGGTGCACAGCAATGGTTATTCTTCTCCACAAAGGTGGAGCCACAACAGACCCTGGGAACTATTGCCCTATAAGCCTGACTAGCTTGGTCTGCAAGGCTATGGAGCACATAATCATGGATCTCATTAACAGAGACATTGGAAACCTCCAAACACTGGACTCTACCCAGTTCAGCTTTGTTAAGGACAGATCATGCCTTCTAACTCCGGTGGACTTCTTTGAGACCGTTACCAAGGCTATAGATAAGGGAAAGGTGGTCCACACAGACCTCACAAAGGCCTTCAACATCATTCCCCATTCTGGTATTATAGACTAGCTCACCAGCCTGAACATAAACCCCTACATCACGAGATGTGTTGCCAACTGGCTGATGGACAGAACCCACATGGTAAGAGTTCTGGGAGGTAGGTCTGACTCTAAACCAGTTACAAGTAGCATTCCCCAGGGCTCAGTCCTAGGACCCCTCCTGTTCGGCATATACATCTCAGAGGTACAAGCACAGGAGGTCTATGGCTGACCAAGTTCACAGACGACTGCAAACTAGGGGCTATAATTCACTCTCTGGCTGACACAGACATCCTCCAAAAGGGTCTCACTGAGACAGATGCCTGGTGTCAAAACCATGGCCTCAAGCTAAATGCCAAAAAGTGCATAGTCATCCCCCTTGGAAAAAACAAAGTACCCACAAACTACCACATAGGTGGTAGCCCCTTAAATACAGAAGACGTAATAAGGTATCTGGGAACCCAAGTAGATAGTAATCTCTCCTTTGATAATCACATTGCCAAAGTGGTTAGAAAAACCTTCTATGTGACCCACCTAATTACAAAAGGGTTTGCATCCAGATCAAAAGAGGTCATTGTGCCCCTCTACACATCACTCATCAGACCCATCATAGAGTACAACGTCCCATTTGGGATGTACCTTACAAGACACCTGCAACAGCTGGAAAGACCACAGAAGTACCTCACCAAGAGGATCACTGGCTTCAAACAGATGCCCTATGCAGCTCAACTGAAGAAACTCCAGCTGTACTCGGTTGCATACCACCTACTCAGAGGTGATCTGTGCCTGACATACAAGGCCATGTCCAACCCAGAATTGATGGACATGCTCCACCTAAAGAAAACCATATCCCCTCGAGCCACACACTGTAGGGATCTAAACCTCACAACAACAATAAATAGGAAGTGCTGGGAGGAATAGTTTCATGTCCCAGAGACTTCCCATGCTCTGGAACAAGATTACAATCTACATTAGGCAGAGCTCCTTGCTAACATTCTTCAAGAGAAACCTTGATGAGTGGATGGGGAACAGAAAGTTTACCCTGTGGATCACTTCAGTGCCTCTACTGGATAGAGGCAGAGGGAACTAATCTAAGAGGGTGGCGAAAGCCAACACATTCTGGTTAGGCTTATAAATGCCATCAGGCAGAATGCCTGGTATCTTCCTATGGACCTGTGGACCTATGGACCTATGGACCTATGAACCTGTGGACCTATGAACCTAAGTGTCGGATACTCAGAGAAGATAGTATGAGTTGCTTCAGGTGGACACTCCTAAACCATCGGCAGTTCCTCCTGTGTTGGCTGATTTGTTAGATACTTTCATTGCTGCCTCCAAGTCTCGAAATTCTCAGTCTCCTGCTCCTAAGAAACCTGGTTTTATACAGTTCCTGAGGATTGTCATTTTTTATTTAAATGTCCTTCTGCTGATCTGCCTGTGATGTCAGTCTTGCCTCACAAACCCTCTAAATGTTTACCTTCTGATAAGGGTAGTAGAGCAATGGAAAGGATTGGTAAGAAGGGTTAAACTGCTTCCAATTTGGTATTTAGGGCTATTAATTAACAGACCTACATGACCATGTATGTTTTGGCCTTGATTGCTCTGCCTTGTCAGGATATTTCTGACCTCCCTGGTTCTGAAGGCAAATCCTCTGCCTTATCTTTTTTAGGTTCTGCTTCTCAAGTGGCTCATCACTCTTAAATGTAGATGTGATGCTGCTGATGCCTCCTGTAGGGCTGTGGCTTTTAAGGCCAAGTTGTTGGATAATATTCATCTTTTTTGGAACTGCTGCTGCTGACATGTTTAAATCCCTTCAAAAGAAAGGCAAAGCCTTGGAAGACCTTAAACATATTTTTGTCTCTCCAGTCCATATGTTCCAGATGAATTGTCCTTCTAGGTCTGCCTTTGTTTACAGGCAACCCTGCCAAGCCTCTAATGACAGGAAGGATGGGAGGTGGGCCCTCTCTGTTAAGGCTTCTAAGATTTGTGTGTCAAAGAAGCCTCCTTTATCTGATAAGCCTGCTTCTCTTTGACAATTTTCCCCCCACCAACCTTTAGACCAGGTTCCTTTGTCCTTTCCACTCTCCCTTTCTCTTCCAAATTGGTGTCTCATCACTTCAGACTCTTGGGTTCTTTCTGTCATCCATCAAGTTTACTTCATGGTATGGAAAGCTCTCTCCCCTTTTTCTGGGATTCCCCAACCTCATCTAGAGCAACTTCCTCATTTCCTGGAGGTTCTAGGGTCCCTGTTGAACTAAGGGGACCATTCAACCTGTACCACCTTCTCAAGTGGGAAGGGGTTTTATTCCATGATCTTCATGGTTCTTTGAAAGGATGTCACTTGGAGACCTATTTTGGATCTCTCCTGGCTCAACACCTTTCTTGACATCCCCTATTTTTGGATGCTTACTCTTTAAACTCTTCTTCTTTTATTACCCCAGGCTTTACTGGTGTCCTTGGATCTGAAAGATGTTTATCTTCATATCCCTATTCACCTTCTATTCTCATTTTCAGTTCTTTGCTTTACCCTTTAGCCTCTCTACTGCCCCAAGGGTATTCACAAAATGCCCATCTCCTGCGATTGCCTTCTGCAGACTCCAAGTATTCAGATTGCTCCTTATCTGGATGACCTGTTGCTTCAGGCACCTTCTCCTAGTCGGTTGTTGCAGGATTTGCAGTTCACCGTCTGTCTATTATTTTGTGCTCTCCCTCCTCTTCCTCCTATCCCTCCTCTTCCTCTCCTTTCCTCTACTTTCTAGAGTCCTGCAGACATTTCAGCTGGACTCCCCAAAAATCTTGTTAGTGCCTCTCTTTTGGCCAAGACAGCAATGGTTCCCCCTCTTAATGGCCAGAGACATTCATCACAAGTTACCTCACCAGTTGTATCTCCTCACATAGAACAAGGGGTCTCCCATCCATTCCCACTTGTCCACTCTGCAACTGACATTGTGGGTGATAGGGTTTTAATCACTTTCAGGCACCTTTTTACTGAGGATGTGCTCAGGGTTTTACAAGACAAGGAAATCTGCAACCAAAAACATTTGTATGTCCAAATGGAAAAGATTTTCAGTCTGGTGCCATGCTCGTAACCAGGACCCTTTTCAGTGGGAGTCCCTCTGGTCCTCTATTATTTGTTTAAGTTGCTCCAGTCTGGCTTGACATATTCTGTGAAGGCCCAACTGTCAGTCAGGTTCCAAGAAAGCCTATTTCTCCTCCTTGGGACCTTAATTTTGTGTTGGAAAAATTGAGTCAGGCTGCTTTTGAGCCTGCAGATTTTGGTTCTTTGCAACATTTAGAGTGTTCTGTCCATGGCTCTTACTTCTGCTTGGAGGGTTTGTGAGCGCCGTTCCTCCCCTTTTGGTTTTTCTCAGGGTGTCCCTTCATACAATACTAGGCTGTTTCCTTCTGTTGTTCTTTTCATGGCAGAGCTCTGTCTGCGTCAGGTACAGCTCATTCCATTACGACTTTTACCTCCTTTGGGGCTTTCTTCAAGGGGTTGGACACTAACTCCATCTTCGAACCTGCTACTTGGTCTCCAATGCATACCTTTACTAAGCATTATAAGTTGTATATGGTTTCTAGGATCAGAGCAGGTTTTGCTGAATCCATTTTGTGTGGGTTTGTTGTGGGCTGTTCTCAGCCTTCCACCTCCCATTTTGTTTCTTGAGCTTTTTTACTTTCCCTTCTATTTAAAATACTGCAACAGTGATATAGAAGGACATAGTACAGTTGTATAAAATCTTGCCATAACAGTAGATGCCCTTCTCTTCACAGTTGCAGTATTCACTCCCTCCCTCCAACCCTTTATTGTTTATTTTGCATTTTGTCCTTCTGGATGTGCATGGACTCCTTTGTCCTATGACGACTCTTCTCTTGTGGGTCAATAGTGAGGGTACTGTGTATATTAACATACACAGTGAATGTACCATGTGTGTAAACTTGCAGGGTCAGGGTACTCAGTATGTAAACATGCATGGCCAGGGTACTGTGTGTATTAACATACACAGTGAGTGTACCATGTATGTAAACATTCATCATGATGGTACTGAGTGTGTAAACATACATGGTGAGGGTGCTGCATATATTAAGATACACTGTGAGTGTCCGATATGTGTAAACATGCATGGTGAGGGTACTTAAGTATGAAGTTTATAATATGTACTGTCTTTTTAATAATCTAATGACTATATTAATTAACCAATTTATTCGGGCACTATTTAAACAAAGGTTCAACTACATTTCATTGTTTTTCACTTGAAAAAGCCCGGAATATCCGGGCAAAAGTGCTTGTGTTTGGATTTGCTTTATCTAGTTGTCTGCTTTTTGAATAAACTAAGACTACATCTGGAGGCTTGAATAAGCATTTTTATTTCTGCCGAGTTGCCTGGGATTCATTTGTTTACTGTTTGTATTAACATACACAGTGAGTACAGTACTGTGTGTATTACCATACACGGTGAGTGTTTTATGTATGCAAACAGGCATGGTGAGAGTACTGTGTGTATTAAGATGCATGATGAGTATACCATGTGTGTAAACATGCATGGTCAGGGTACTGTATGTTTTACGATACACTATGAGTGTACCATGTGTGCAAACATGTATGGTCAGAGTCCTGAGTGTATAAACATGCATAGCGAGGGTACTGTGTATATTAAGATATACTGTGAGTGTACTATGTGTGTAAACATGCATAGTAAGGGTACTGAGTATGTAAACATGCATGGTGAGGGTACTGTCTGTATTTACATACATGGTGAGGGTACTATGTGTATTAACATACACAGTGAGTGTACCATGTGTGTAAACATGCATGGTCAGGGTACTGCATGTGTAAATATACATGGTGAGGGTACTGTGTGTATTAACATACACGGTGAGTGTACTATGTGTGTAAACATATATGGTGAGGGTACTATGTGTATTAACATACATGGTGAGGGTTCTATGTGCATTAACATACATAGTGAGTGTACCACATGTGTAAACATGCATGGTCAGGTTACTGAGTATGTAAACATGCATGGTGAGGGTACTGTGTTTATTCACATACACAGTGAGTGTACCATGTATGTAAACATGCATGGTCATGGTACTGAGTGTGTAAACATGCATGGTGAGAGTACTGTGTCTATTTACTTACAAGGTGAGGATACTATATGTATTAGCATACACAGTGAGTGTGCCATGTGAGTGAGCATGCATGGTGAGGGTACTGTGTATAATAACATACACGCCATGTCTGTAGACAGGTATCGTGAGGGCACTGTTTGTATTAACATACACAGTGAGTACAGTACTGTGTGTATTACCATACACAGTGAGTGTTTTATGTATGCAAACAGGCATGGTGAGAGTACTGTGTGTATTAAGATGCATGATGAGTGTACCATGTGTGTAAACATGCATGGTCAGGGTACTGTATGTTTTACGATACACTATGAGTGTATCATGTGTGTAAACATGCATGGTCAGAGTCCTGAGTGTATAAACATGCATAGCGAGGGTACTGTGTATATTAAGATACACTGTGAGTGTACCATGTGTGTAAACATGCATGGTAAGGGTACTGAGTATGTGAACATGCATGGTGAGGGTACTGTCTGTATTTACATACATGGTGAGGGTACTATGTGTTTAAAATACACAGTGAGTGTATCATGTGTGTAAACATGCATGGTCAGGGTACTGAGTGTGTAAATATACATGGTGAGGGTACTGTGTGCATTAACATACATGGTGAGTGTACTATGTGTGTAAACATATATGGTGAGGGTACTATGTGTATTAACATACATAGTGAGGGTTCTATGTGCATTAACATAGTGAGTGTACCACGTGTGTAAACATGCATGGTCAGGTTACTGAGTATGCAAACATGCATGGTGAGGGTACTGTGTTTATTCACATACACAGTGAGTGTACCATGTATGTAAACATGCATGGTCATGGTACTGAGTGTGTAAACATGCATGGACAGGGTACTGAGTATGTAAACATGCATGGGCAGGGTACTGAGTGTTTTAAGATAAACAGTGAACATACATGTGTGTAAATATGCATGGTCAGGGTACTGTTTGTATTAAGAGACACAGTGATTGTACCATGTGTGTAAAATTGTATGGTCAAGGTACTGAGTACGTAAACATATATGCTGAGGTTACTGTGTGTATTTACATACATGGTGAGAGTACTATGTGTATTGACATACACAGTGAGTGTGCCATGTGTGTAACCATGCATGTTCAGGGTACTTAGTATGTAAACATACATGGTCAAGGTACTGTGTGTTTTAAGATACACAGTGAGTATAACATGTGTGTGAACATGCATATTGAGGGTACTGAGTGTATAAACATGCATGTTGAGGGTGCTGTGTGTATTAAATACACAGTGAGTGTTCCATGTGTGTAAACATGTATGGTCAGGGTACAACTTCTATAAACATATATGGTGAGGGTACTGTGTGCATAAACATACACAGTGATGGCACTATTTATAGTAACATACACGGTGAGGATACTGTATCTGTAAACATACATGGTGGGAGTACTGTTTGTAAACAAGTATATTGTGATGGTACTGTGCATATACACTTACACTCTGAATGCAATGTTTGTATATATTCATTTGTGTTGACTGTATTGTTTTTATATATGTACATGTTGACTTTATAATTCTTACTGTTCATCTCTACATACATAGAGAGTGTACTCTTTTTACTGTTTGTGTATACATGCATGCAGAATGTATTGTTTATACTTTTGGTGCATGAGTACATGCTAAATATACTGTTTGTGTATACATACATGGAGAATGTATTGTTCATACTTTCTGTGTATACATACATGGAGAATGTATTGTTCATAGATTTTGTGTATACATACATGCTGAATATACTATTGCTGTATACAGACATGGAGAGCACACTGTTTTAAACACAAACAAGATGAGTGTATTGTGGAAATATACATACTACACACTTATGCTGATTAATTTTTAATGGCGGGCAGTGCCAGGTGTCTCCTGTCTTAGCAGTTCCTCTGCATCTTTCTTGATGTTACAACTATGTTTGCTGACCTGTCCAGCTACATAGGAAATGGGTCTTGGGCATCATTCATGTCTGGTGTCATACCAATAATGTCTGGTATCATACTAATTTAAAAAGAGAAATCTGTCAGCCTGTCAAAGATATAATAATATTAATAATAATACTAATAATAGTTTTCATTTTAATAAAAGTGTTTTACCGATGCTTTCTTATTTTTATTATTATTATTGTTGTTATTATTATCAAAGATTAAAAATGAAAAACAAGAATGAGAAACGTTATGCCTTAAAGGTGCAATATATATAATTAGAAATGTTAAATGTAACTATAAAACTACAGACATTAAATGTAACCATATAATTACAAACAATAAATGTAGCCATATAGTTAGACATTAACTGTAACCATATAATTAAAAACATTAAATGTAACCATATAATTACAAAAATAAATGTAGCCATATAGTTAGACATTAACTGTAACCATATAATTAGAAACATTAAATGAAGCCATATAATGAAAGACGATAACTGTAACCGTAGAATTACAAACGTTAAATGTAACCATATAGTTACAGAGTTAAATGTAACCATATAATTACAAACATTAACTGTAGCCATATAATTACAGACGTTAACTGTAACCATATAATTAAAAGCATTAAATGTAAGCATATAATTAGAACCATTAAGTGTAACCATATAATGAAAGACGTTAACTGTAACCATATAACTACAACCATTAAATGTAACCATATAGTTACAAACATTAAATGTAGCCATATAGTTACAGACATTAACTTTAACCATATAATTAGAAACATTAAATCTAACCATATACAAAAGGGTGATTGTGAGGTGGAGTTCAGGGAAGAGTTAAGACAGGCACTGGGAGGCAGGGAAGAGTTACCGAATAGCTGGGTAACTACAGCAGAGCTAGTAAGGGAGACTGCTAGGAAGGTGCTTGGTGTGACATCTGGACAGAGGAAGGAGGACAAGGAGACATGGTGGTGGAATGAGGAAGTACAGGAGAGTATACAGAGGAAGAGGCTGGTGAAGAAGAAGTGGGATTGTCAAAGAGATGAAGAAAGTAGACATGAGTATAAGGAGATGAGACACATGGCAAAGGGAGAGGTGGCGAAGGCTAAGGATAAGGCATATAGAGAGTTGTATGAGAGACTGGACACTAAAGAGGGAGAAAAGGACCTGTACCGATTGGCTAGACAGAGGGACAGAGCTGGGAAAGATGTGCAGCAGGTAAGGGTGATAAAGGACAGTGAGGGAAACCTACTCACAAGTGAGGAGAGTGTGTTGAGTGGATGGAAAGAGTACTTTGAAGGGCTGATGAATGAAGAGAATGAGAGAGAGAGAGAGAAGGTTGGATGATGTGGGATAGTGAATCAGGAAGTGAAGGAGATTAGCAAGGAGGAAGTAAGGACAGCTATGAAGAGGATGAAGAATGGAAAGGCTGTTGGCCCAGATGACATACCAGTGGAAGCATGGAGGTGCTTAGGAGAAATGGCAGTGGAATTTTTAACCAGATTGTTTAATGAAATTTTGGAAAGTCAGAGGATGCCTGAGGAGTGGAGAAAAAGTGTTTTGGTACCTATCTTTAAGAATAAGGGTGATGTGCAGAGCTGCAGTAACTACAGAGGGATAAAATTGATCAGTCACAGCTTGAAGTTATGGGAAAGAGTAGTGGAAACTTGGTTAAGAAGGGAGCTGATGATTAGTGATCAGCAGTATGGTTTCATGCCAGGAAAGAGCACTACAGATGCAATATTTGCTCTAAGAGTGTTTTTGGAGAAATACAGAGAAGGTCAGAAGGAGTTGCATTGTGTCTTTGTGGACTTAGAGAAAGCATATGACAGGGTGCCTAGAGAGGAGTTGTGGTATTGTATGAGGAAGTCGGGAGTGGCAGAGAAGTAATTATTCTAATTGGCTAAATCTGGTTAAAGTTAATGTCTGTAACTATATGGCTACATAGGTATCACAAGGGATAAGAAACTAAGAGTAATGCTATTCAACGCCAGAAGTCTAAACCTCAAGATGCACGCACTCGAAACTCTCCTTAGCATGGAGAACATCGATATCTGTGCAGTAACAGAAACCTGGTTCAGGGCTCCCAAGAGCACCCCAGGACTACCAGGTTATACCTCATACCATGCTTTTCGGCCCCAAAACTTGGTACGAACCACAAAAGGAGGGGGAGTATCGATATTCATCAAAGATACCCACACCTCCAGGTTGGTGGCAAAGCACGAAGCATCAGAGACTATCCATGTGCAACTAACAGTGGGTAAAACTGCTTTCCAGTTTATAGCCTGCTGCAGACAACCCTCCCAAACTCAGGAACCCCACTCAGCCTTTCTGAGAACACTGGAAAATATGAAGGTCTCTCCAAACACCATTATATTGGGTGACTTCAACTACCCAAACATAGACTGGGAGCATTACTCTAGCTCCAACACCCTAGCCCAAAGGTACCTAGAATTTATAAACTGAAATGCTATGGAACAACTTGTTACCACTCCCACAAGAGGGGAAAACATACTGGACCTGATCATCACCAACATGGGGACTCTATGCTCCAGACCAGAAGTGTATCCCTCACTGGTAAGATCAGACCATAAACTAATCTCACTGGATATTCACATCCCGACCCCACCCTCTGCCCAGAAAACCACAGTGAAAAACTTCTCTAAAGCAAATTTAACACTCCTCAAAACTGAGGTGGAATCCTTCAAAGCCCCCGGGCCTGTGGAAAATATGGCCCAGACCGCAGAATCCTTTATAAATGCATTCTATGAATACCTTCAGGAATGCATGGATCATGCGATCCCAAATAAAACCAAGACCCAATCCTCCAAAGGCAGACGTACTGTCTGGTGGACCCCAGCCATAAACAAACTATACAATAGAAGGAGGAAGCTACTAAATGATAGAGGAAAATCCCAAAAAGGGAAGGCATCACTGATCAGTATTAGTAAAAAACTACGGGCACTCATAAAATCGTCTAAGGCCAGCTTCGAGAGAAAAATTGCACAGGACACTAAGGATAATCACAAGGCTTTCTTTAGTTATGTTAGGAACCTGGGTGATAATTCCCAGATATGCTCAGAATTAGTCCAAAATGACAAAAAATACACTGAACCCACAGACATTGCCAGCATCCTAGCTGACAGGTTCAGCGCAAACTCCCCCACCAAAGGGCAAATATCTATCCCAGCAGAGTGCTGCCCCTGACATCTCAGATGCTCAGGTAAGAGCCGCCCTCTCCAAAGCAAAAAACACAGCATCAATGGGACCAGACGGTGTCCCGGGCTGTGTCCTACGTGAACTCCAAGAAGAGCTAAACCCAAACATAAAACTACTGTTCAATCTCAGCCTTACTATAGGATATGTGCCCAAAGAGTGGCGTACAGCAACAGTGGTCCCTCTCCATAAAGGTGGTGCCTCAACGGATCCTGGAAACTATCGCCCCATAAGCCTGACTAGCTTGGTCTGCAAAGCTATGGAAAGGATCATCATGGACCTCATAAATAAAGATATTGGGGACCTACAGACACTGGATCCTACCCAGTTCGGCTTTGTTAAGGGCAGATCCTGCCTCTTACACCTGGTTGATTTCTTTGAAACAGTCACCAAGGCCATTGACAATGGGAAGGTGGTCCGCACAGCCTACCTGGACCTCGCAAAATCCTTCGATACAATACCCCACTCGGGCATTATAGATAAGCTCACCAGCTTAAATATAAACCCCTATGTCACTAGATGGATTGCAAACTGGCTCAAGGACAGAACCCACATGGTTAGAATTGCTGGAGCCATGTCAGACTCCAAACCAGTTACAAGTGGTGTCCCACAAGGCTCAGTCCTGGGACCTCTCTTGTTCGGTATATATTTCTTGGAGGTACAGGCCAACATGGACTGTGGCTGACCAAGTTCGCAGATGACTGCAAACTGGGCGCCATAATCGACTCTCCAGCCGACACAAGCATCCTCCAAAAGGGCCTCATAGAAACAGACAACTGGTGCCAGAGCCATGGCCTCAAGCTAAATGCCAAAAAGTGTATAGTCATCCCCTTTGGCAAAAACAAAGTGCCCACAAATTACCACATAGGTGGTAATCCATTAAGTACAGAAGAAGTAGTTAGGGACCTGGGGACCCAAGTTGATAGCAATCTCTCATTTGACAACCACGTGGCCAAAGTGGTTAGAAAAACATTTCATATAGCCCACCTAATCATGAAGGGATTCACATCTAGATCAGGGGAGGTCATCGTGCCTCTTTACTCATCCCTCATCAGGCCCATAATTGAGTACAATGCCCCTTTTGGGATGTACCTTATCAGACACCTGCAGCAACTGGAAAGACCCCAAAAGTACCTCACCAAGAGGATCAAAGGGCTCATACAGATGCCATATGCTGCCCGGTTAAAGAAACTCCAGCTCTACTCAGTGGCATACCGCCTGTTCAGAGGCAATCTGTGCCTGATGTATAAAGCCATGTCCAACCAGGAATTAATGGACATGCTGCACCTCAGAAAATCCAAATCCCATCAAGCTATGCGCTCGAGAGACTTGAACCTCAGCACTGAAATAAATAGGACATGCTGGAGGGACAGATTCATAACCCAGAGGCTCCCTTCACTCTGGAATAAAATCCCAATCCAGGTTAGGCAGAGTCCCTCATTGACTCTCTTCAAGAGGAATCTTGATGAGTGGATGGGAGATCGTACGTTAACCCCGGGTATCACTTCTGTGTCACTGTTAGACAGAGGCACAGTATACTAACCTTGAAAAAGGGCTTAGCAAAATAAATTTAAAATGGGTGGCGAAAGCCAAATACATTCTGGCTAGGCTTATAAATGCCCTAGGGCAGATAGCCTAGTATGAACCTATGAACCTAAGTATGTAAGAGTGGTACAGGATATGTATAAGGGTAGTGTGACATTGGTGAGGACTGTGGTGGGAGTGACAGATACATTTAAGGTGGAGGTGGGTTTACATCAAGGATCAGCTCTGAGCCCTTTCTTATTTGCAGTGATGATGGACAGGTTGACAGATGAGATTAGACAGGAGGCCCCGTGGACTATGATGTTTGCAGATGACATTGTGATTTGTAGTGGAGAGTAGGGACCAGGTTGAGGAGACCCTGGAGAGGTGGAGATATGCTTTAGAGAGGAGAGGAATGAAGGTCAGTAGGCCTAAAACAGAATATATGTGTGTAAATGAGAGGGCGGGTAAAGGAATGTTGGGGATGCAGGGAGTAGAGTTGGTAAAGGTGGATGAGTTTAAGTACTTGGGATCAACAGTTCAGAGTAATGGTGAGTGTGGAAGAGAGGTGAAGAAGAGAGTACAGGCAGGGTGGAATGGGTGGAGAAGAGTGTCAGGAGTGATTTGTGAGAGACGAGTACCAGTAAGAGTGAAAGGGAAGGTCTACAAGAGAGTAATGAGACCAGCTATGTTATATGGGTTGGAGACGGTAGCTTTGTCGAAAAGGCAGGAGTCAGAGCTGGATGTGGCAGAGTTAAAGATGTTAAGATTTGCACTGGGTGTGATGAGGGTGGACAGGATTAGGAATATTAGAGGGTCAGCCCAGGTTGGAAGGTTTGGAGACAAAGCCAGAGAGGCAAGATTACATTGGTTTGGACATGTGCTGAGAAAGGATGCTGAGTATATTGGGAAAAAGATGCTATGGATGGAGCTGCCAGGTAAGAGGAAAAGAGGAAGGCCTAAGATAAGGTTTATGGATGTGGTGAGAGAGGCCATGCAGGTGGTTGGTGTGACAGAGCAAGATGCAGAGGACAGGAACAAATGGAAACAGATGATCCGCTGTGGCGACCCCTAACGGGAACAGCTGAAAGAAGATGATGACGAAGATGATGAAATCTAACCATATAATTAAAAATGTTAAATGTAACCATATTATGACAGGCACTAAATGTAACCATTTAATTAGAAACGATAAATGTAACTAAATAATTAGAAACATTAAATGTAACTATATAATTAGAAATGTTGAGTGTAACTATATAATTAGAAATGTTAAATGTAACCATACAATTACAGATGGTAAATGTAACCATATAATTACAAACACTGATAAATGTAACCATATAGTTACATACGTTAAACGTAACCATATAATTAAAAACGTTAAGTGCAACAATATAATGACAGATATTAAATGTAACTACATAATTAGAACTGTTAAATGCCACCATATAATTACAGACATCAAATGTAACTATATAATTACAGACATTAGATTTAACCATATAATTACAAACGTTAAATATAACCATATAGTTACAGCCATTAAATGTAAACATATAATTTAAAATGTTAAATGTAACCATATAATGACAGGTGTTAAATGTAACCATATAATTAGAAACATTAACTTTAACTATATAATTAGAAATGTTAAATGTAATCATATGGTACTTCCTGCATGACACTCACATTTTTCATTGACAAAGGAAATTACGAGTGATAAGACAAACTGATATGCAAGGAGTCAGACATTTACTAAAACATGGTAGGTTATTACCCCGTTTGACCTTCCATATACAAATTTCTTGAGATTCCAAAGTACAGTTGCACTCCTCCACATGGGGTTATTGACTGGACATTTGTTTAAATCTGAACATTATTGTTTAAGAGTTTTAGTGATTAGCAGTGGCACACAGATTCTGTTTGTCTTAAGTGATATGGAGGGGAGATCAGCTGATTCTGGTAACAGTGGCAGGCACCGTGGCCCTAAAGTTCCTGAAAATTATGGTTTTTGGTTGTAGAGTGTTGTCATATAATGAACGTTTCAGCAATTTTCTGATTGAACTAAGGAAGTGAGTATTAAATATTAATGTTTATCATAGATAAGATCTTTCTCAAACAAGTTTCAGGAGTATTTCAGCTCAAGAAGCTCTCAATTATGTTAGGAGCCTGATAAAATACTAGGCCAATTTGTAATGGAGGTTTTTATTATATTTATTTGCTAATATCCATTGTCCATTGTGGAATTCATATAGAGATAGGAGTAGCCAAGTCAACAAACATGTTTTGAGGAACAGGGATAACATGAAAGTAGAGTACCTGAAGAAAGGCCATATGTACATTTGACACAGGAAAGACTTCCTCAGTTCATACAGACAGTATCCAGAAATTAGGATGCTAGATTGTGAGGTAGAAGTTTTGACCAATGAGCAAATGTTGCAGTTCCATTGTTAACAATGATACAGAAAAATACATCTGTGGTGATTCTGAGGTATCATATTCCTTATTAGGAGAGGAATACTAGATACATTGTTATAAGTTTTTGGTTATGTCATTTTGTTGCTGAAGATGCTCCCACCATTGTGTACCCCAGAGCAGATATCTTTTATGAATATTTTAATAAACTTACAACCTGAGGATGCTGGAAGCCACAGTGGTGCAGCGGTTAGCATTGTCACCTCACAGCAAGAGGTTCTCTTGATCGATTCTCGGCTGGAGCGCCTTCTGTGTGGAGTCTGCATGTCCTCCCCGTGGTCAAGTGACATTAAAGACATGCAGGTAGGTGCGAGCATGAATGGGCGTGCCTTCGTTGAAGGTTGGGCATTGGGCTGGCAACTTGGCACCATAAAATCCACTGCCAATCATGAGAGGACCGGAATTCCGCTGTGGCAACCGGGAAAAGCTGAAAGACAACCTGAGGATGCTGTTTTGATGCAACAAAACTGAAATATTATAGATTGAAATTATTTACTTATTTCTGATGGCTGTCAGCTGAGACAACTAAATAACGGAATTCTTAAATCACAGATCATTACCTATAAGAGAACTTGTTCTGTTGACACTGTGTATAGTAAATATTCATGTACTGTGAGCTGCATGCCGTTTTGAAGCGCTGCCATTTTTCTTCATCTCTAGCAATTTTCTCTTCTTTCCAAGATAGTAAGGAATTACTCAGGGCACTATCACCTCTGGACGAGGAAATAAGTGGAGTGAAAGAAGAATGGAGTGCCTCAAAACAGCATGTGTGAGGACTACAGAATGGATATATGGTCGAGGTATAGAAATAAGATACATGAGGAAAGCTGGTGGAATGCAGAAGTCCTGGAAGTAATCCGGAAAGCTAGTGGAATGCAGAAGTTCTGGAAGTAATCCAAAGAAAGCCGTGTAGGAAAAAGTGGGAGATAGAAAAAGTGAATCAGGTGAGGAAGAAATACTGTCTGGCTAACAAAGGGACTGAGAAAGGAGTTACGGGGCATCAGAGGGATTCTACCAGCTTCTGGAAAGTGATCAGCTGATGGCATAAATGTATTTTATTAGTATGCAAGGCAAGGACAGAAAGATAAAGGAGGCAGTCATCACACAGCCTTCGTAAGAGAGATCAGCAATCTGCTTCAGTCCACAGGACATCAAAAGCTGATGGAAGGAACATGTCCAGCAGCTTTTACATTAAGAAAATCCCACTCCACAATCTCAGTCTCAGTGAAAGAAGAGGAGGAACCCACCCTAGAAGAAGTAAGAACAGCACTAGGGAAAAATGAAGTTAGGGAAAGCAGCAGGCTCAGATGAGATCACAGCAGATATGATAAAGATGCTGTATGAGAGAGGGGAGAAATGGCTCCTTAGGGTAATCATAGCAGTGTGGGGGGAAAGATACATCCCAGATGCCTGGAGAATAAGCATACTCATGCCAGTGTTTACAAAATCAAAGGGGACATACAGAACTGTGGGCAGTATAGGGGTATAAAACTCCTGTCACACAGCATGAAAGTTTTGGAGTAGGTGACAAACAAATACACAGAACAGTAGAAAGTAAGACTGAGGATGTGCAACTCAGATTCAGATCCAAGTGCAGCACAACTGACATGATATTTGCAGTGAGACAGATTGTGAAGAAGCTAAAGATGAGGAAAGAGTCCAACTGGGCATTCCTGTATTTGGAGAAAGCATATGGCAGTCCTGTGGTGGTTAGAAGTCCCAGAAACATTGGCAGAATTAGAACAGATCATGTACAAGGTCTAAGTAATTCAAATATGAGCAATGTTTGGTCTCAGACAGGGGACTCCCGGTGGGAGTGGGTGTGCATCAGGGTTTCGTTCTGAGCCCACTGCTGTTCATACCATTGAGAGACAACATTAGCTATAAGCAGATGATGTAGCATTACAGGTAGTCTCTAAACAAGAACTTCAGCGAATAATGACAGAATGGAATTTAAAACTGAAGGCACATGGGATAAAACTGAGTGCAGCTAAGACAGTAGTAATAGCAAAAAATTGGAGAAATCAGAAGAAGTTGAGAATCTGGATATATGGGGAAATAGTAGAACAGGTTAGTAGAATGTTTGCACCAAGTATTTGTGGAAGAAGCACAAAAAATCCACTATCACAACCAAGCAGTTTACTGAGTGGTTTCATCTCAAATGTGATGCAAACTTTTTCAGAATGAATACCCCTAATGTCAGCAAGAAAAATTAAATAGTATTGAACAATGAAGCAATTCTTAAAGCAACCAGCCACTGATTCATATAGTAAAATCCCAGGGAATTACTACAAGGTGGGTATTCAGGTATCCTTGTTCAAACTGCAGGACAAATTTAACAATCAATCTTTTGACTTGCATCAGGAAAGCATCCTTATTACTTCATATATGGAAAAGAGACGGATTCTTGTATGCTGCATTAGATAAACGGATTCCGGCATGCTGCATTAGATAGATGGATTCCTGCATGCCACGTTAAATAAACAGATTCCTGCATGCCATGCTAGATAGACAGATTCCTGCATGCCATGTTAGTTAGACAGATTCCTGCATGCCATGTTAGTTAGACAGATTCCTGCATGCCACATTAGATAGGTGGATTCCTGCATGTCACATTAGATAGATGGATTGCTGCATGCCACATTAGCTAGACAGATTCTTGCATGCCATGTTAGATAGACAGATTCCTGCATGCCACGTTAGATAGATTCCTGCATGCCATGTTAGTTAGACAGATTCCTGAATGCCACATTAAAGAGGTGGATTCCTGCATGTCACATTAGATAGCAGATTCCTGCATGCCTCGTTAGACAGATTCCTGCATGCCATGTTAGTTAGACAGATTCCTGCATGCCACATTAGATAGGTGGATTCCTGCATGTCACATTAGATAGATGGATTCCTGCATGCCACATTAGCTAGACAGATTCTTGCATGCCATGTTAGATAGACAGATTCCTGCATGCCACGTTAGATAGATTCCTGCATGCCATGTTAGTTAGACAGATTCCTGAATGCCACATTAGAGAGGTGGATTCCTGCATATCACATTAGATAGCAGATTCCTGCATGCCACGTTAGACAGATTCCTGCATGCCACGTTAGATAAGTGGATTCCTGCATGCCATGTTAAATAGATGGATTACTGCATGCCATATTAGATAGACATATTCCTGCATGCCTTGTTAGACAGACAGATTCCTGCATGCCACATTAGATAGAGAGATTCCTGCATGTCACTTTAGATAGACGGAATCCTGCATGTCATGTTGGTTAGACTGATTCCTGCATGCCACATTAGATAGTTGAATTCCTGCATATCACATTAGACAGATAGATTCCTGCATGCCATGTTAGATAGACGTATTTCTGCATGCCATGTTAGTTAGACAGATTCCTGCATGCCACATTAAGTAGGTGGATTCCCGCATGTCACATTAGACAGATTCCTGCATGCCACGTTAGATAGATTCCTGCATGCCACATTTGTTCCCATGACAGATTCAGGCAATTTGTTTGCACCACTAAGAACCTTCAAAACCTTATTGTTGGGGTTTCAGAGGGAGAGAAAAGGCATGAACAAATGTTCCTCCTACCTAGGCACTTTTCTGGTAGGAACATTGCTTTTATACGTGGCATCTTTAGCGGAGATAATGAGCTAGATACCTGAGGCACTTTTCTGGTAGGGACATTGCTTTTATACGTGGCATCTTTAGCGGAGATAATGAGCTAGATACCTGAGGCACTTTTCTGGTAGGGACATTGCTTTTATACGTGGCATCTTTAGCGGAGATAATGGGCTAGATACCTGAGGCACTTTTCTGGTAGGAACATTGCTTTTATACGTGGCATCTTTAGCGGAGATAATGGGCTAGATACCTGAGGCACTTTTCTGGTAGGGACATTGCTTTTATACGTGGCATCTTTAGCGGAGATAATGAGCTAGATACCTGAGGCACTTTTCTGGTAGGAACATTGCTTTTATACGTGGCATCTTTAGCGGAGATAATGAGCTAGATACCTGAGGCACTTTTCTGGTAGGAACATTGCTTTTATACGTGGCATCTTTAGCGGAGATAATGGGCTAGA
>NC_056732.1:1876350362-1876487862 GCF_019279795.1 Protopterus annectens
TAACTCTACATTCTTAAAGATACTTGATTCCCAAGCTCCCTTAAGGACAAAGCGAATAAAAAATAACTCTGCCCCCTGGATTACCAAAAATACATTAGCAGCCATGCGCCTCAGAGATAAAGCCTGGGCACTTTACCAGAAAATTAAGACCACCAAATCCCACATTGAATATAGAACACTGCGAAACAAAGTAAAAAAGCTTACTATCTCTGACAGACAAAATTATTTCTTTACCCTTCAAAACAATAATAAAACAAATCCACAGAGATTCTGGAAAGGAATCTCTACCCTCCTTAACCCTAGCAAACCACAAACCCCCACCCCTGATCCAAATGCCCCAGACCTAGACTTGGCTACTCAATTTAACTCCTTCTTCATTGACTCTATTAGCAAACTAACTTCCTCCTTTTCTACTTCCACCTTATCATCCAATACCTCCTCACCCTCTCCCGCAAAAACACCACCATGCACTTCTCTTACTTCCCCATTCCCAGCTACTAACTCTTCACCCACTCTAACTTCCTCATCATCCTTACCAGTATCAAATACTTTCCCTCCCCACTCTGCTCCCTTCTCATTAAAACCTATATCCACTTCTACAATAAAGAAACTCCTTCGAAAACTGAAGCCCGGCACTAATGCTCCTGATAACATCCCCTCATACTTCCTAAGCATAGCTGCTGATGGAATTGCCTATCCCATAAGCATTCTCATCAACCGCTCAATCCTGGAATGTACAGTGCCCCAACTCTGGAAACAAGCCTTCATCATCCCCCTCCATAAAGGTGGAAAAAACTGCAGTGTTAACAACTTCCGCCCAATTGCTATCCTGTCCCCCATTTCTAAGCTACTAGAGAAATGTGTCCAACTTCAACTACTACCACATCTTTTAGAAAATAACCTTCTTACATCTACACAACATGGCTTTAGGCCAAACCATAGCACCATGACAGCCCTCCTCTCCTTTCTTGAAACCATCAATAAAGCACGTGATTCCGGGAAAATTGTCTCCACCCTACTACTTGACCTTTCTAAGGCCTTTGATACTATCTCACACAGTCTGCTCCTAACTAAACTTTCCAACCTTAACCTTTCTCCTTCCTCTTTAAACTGGTTCTCCAGCTACCTATCAAACAGACACCAAGCTGTAAAATGGAAAAAGCCACTTCCTCTTTTCTCAATACCCCCACGGAGTTCCCCAAGGCTCCATACTTGGTCCTCTCCTCTTTAACATATTTATAAATGATTTTCATAAATCTATCCCATTCTCTGACATTATCCAATATGCTGACGATTCTACCATTATTTGCTCTGCCTCATCTGTCCCTAAGCTTCTAAAGCTCACACAAGAAGCTTTCTCAATTACTGAGCATTGGATGAAAACAAACCACCTAGCTCTAAACGCCTCTAAAACCAAACTTATGGTATTTACCCCCTCTAAAACTACTCCCTTCAATACAAACAACTTCTTGATTATAAGTCAAAACAACTCAATTCTAGAACTAGTGTCCGAAACTAAGTTACTTGGTGTCCAAACTGACAACCAGCTTAATTTCAACTCTCATCTTCAACTAAATATCAAAAAAACCCACCAAAAGCTGGGTATGCTCTACCGTCAAAACCATTACCTCACAAAGACCTCTAAAATCGCTCTCTCCTCTTCCTTTCTTATTCCCTCCCTGCTCTATGGCTCACCTCTCCTAACAAATCTTCAGTCCTCTCTAAAGAAACAACTTTCCTCTTGCTACAATAAGATCGCCAAGTTCGCTAGCGGCCACAGGTCATCAACCCACCACTGTTCCTCTCTTCAAAAACTAAACTGGCTTGAACTTCCTCATCAGCTCAACTACATTCAGCTCACCCTAGCCCATAAGCTCATAAATAACCCCTCTCTCTGTCCCTCCCTGTCTTCTGCTTTTAAGTTACATCTACCAGACAGAGTCTTAAGGTCTAACAACCAAAACCTACTAGTAGTACATAAACCAACACGTCCCCCAGGCAAATACCTTCTATCCTCTAACCTAGCCCGTCTTTGGAACTCACTCCCACCATCCATTCGTACCACCTCTAATCTTTATTCATTTAAAAAATCTCTACACACACATCTAAAGTTGCAATGGGAATGTTCCTGTTCTCATCCATCATAAAAATATGGAACTCTTAATCCTTCATCCATTCTTAAGCTATTCAACAAAGCCTATTTATCTTATCATTCCCTTCATAACTACATTCATTTATAACAAAACAACTCTACCTCTCTAAAGTCATACACAACTCACATCTATTTTACCTATTTCTATTACACTGTATTATATGAATGTTACCTCAAATGCAAAATCAATGACCTATTTTACATTTGTATAAGTATCTAAGCTATCTATTGTTTATTCCTGCCCTCTGGTTTGTTTTAAGGGCTTTTTAAATTGTTTGTACCTATTTTGTGTGTCTGTTTTTTTTTGGAGCTTTTCTCCCCAGGACTCCATTGAAAACGGGTTCTTTTAGGCCCAATGGACTATCCTGGTAAACCAACTGCAAATAAATAAATAAATAAATAAATAAATACAATGAACTTCTAAATAAGGAAACAACATCCTGTCTTTAGCCTTCCAGGCTCCCTCTTTTGTTTAAGGTTATCTACCAATTACTATTTCATCTAATATGGTTAGTTTCCTAACCAGATTGCTGCGAGAACTTTACAAACAAAAGGGACACGTAAAGCCATGTGTTACACTCTCTAGAGACACAATGTTGTCATATAGGTTTTTTTGTGTTTATTAGGCTAATGACCACAAGGGCCTTTTTAAGCCTGGCCATGCATCCTAAATCTCTGACAAGTTCTCATACCCTTGATAAGTGTAAGCATGGGCCTAGGAGATGAACCATTTACAGGTTACCTGTGTCCATTAGAGACATAGGTGCAAAACCAGGGATACATTTCTAGTTTCCTATCCAATTTTCTAAGTTGCACTTGAATTGGGTTAGGGAGGAACTGTATATCACATGGATGGGGAGCCTGTTCCATAGATCGGGTAGTCTCTGGGATACATACCTTTATCTCCAGCAGGTCCTATTTATATCACAGGCAACATTTAAGTCTTTAGAATGGGTAATTCTGGTACTGCTTGTTTTGTGGATATGCAGGAGGTCCATCAGAGTGGGGTTTGACAATGCCCTGTATGCCAGGCATAGATCTCCCCTCAGACACTGGTAGGAGACAGAATACAGGGATAGGGCCTTGAGGTGGTCTGCATAGGACATATTACTTGCACATTATATTCTTTTAGTAAGGAACCTCTGTGGATGTTCCAGTTGTTGGGATATGCCTGGTTAGGTAACATACTAATGGGGGCATTGTACTCATTGATAGGTCTGATGAATGCCAAATACAGTGGAACAATGACTTCCTTGGACTTAGATGCCATACCTTTGTTTATAAGTTGTGCAACATAGAACAATCTCCTAACCATTGCAGACACATAATGATCAAAGGCTAGATTACTATCTATGTGTGTCCCTAAATCCAAGAAATACTTGATCAACTGTAAGGGGTGTGTTGTCAATATCACAGTTACCAGGGATGGGTGACTTCCCAAAGACTACTATTATGCATTTCTTGGCATTTAGTTTTAGTCCATGGCTCTGACACCAGTTGTTTTTCTGTCAGCCCCTCCTGTAGAACATTTGTGTCACTGTGATATTCACTGACAGCTCCTAATTTGCAGTCATCTGCAAATTTAGTCGGCCAGAGATCACTGACATTGGTCTTGACTGCTGATAAGTAAATGCCAAAAAGGAGCGGTGCAAGGACTGATCCCTGAGGAACTCAACTTGTGAATGGCCTCTTTGCAGAGGTGGAGTCCCCAGTTCTAACTTCCTGGGTCCTGTCTGTGAGCCAGTTGGCTATCCACTGGGTGACATGTGTTTGTACCTAACCTCTTGAGTTTGTCAACAATGCCCAAGTGGGGTATTGTGTCAAATGCCTTGGACAGGTCAAGGTATGCAGTGTGAGCAATTTGTCCACCAGGTTGAGAAGGCATGCTCTGCCCTTGATGAAACCAAACTAGGCTGGGTCCAGTATCTGGAGGTTTATTACATAACTATTGATCATCTCCATGATAATTTGTTCCATGGCTTTACGTATAAGACTAGTGAGACTTATGGGTCTGTAGTTTCCAGGGTCTGTAGATGGCCCACCTTTGTGCAGAGGGGTGACTGTTGCCTTTCTCCATTCATGAGGCACAGACCTGTTTGGAGGCTACAGTTAAATAGTAATTTCAGAGGCCCTGATAGGTCATGTTTCATGCTATTTAGAAGGCATCCTGGGATATTGTGTGGGCCCATTAATGCAGTGTTCTTAGTCTTACAGAGAGCATTAAGGCCCAATTCCCTAATGATAGTAGGGGGAGTTATTTCACCAAAAGGTATATGGCCTTGTCCTCATTGTAGTGCGACCCTGGAGTTGGTATATATAGTGGAGGTGGGGTTGGGGGATAAGCCCCCTGCATATTTTAAATGTGTTAAACTATATACATGTATACTTGCTATTGAAATATAGTACTCTTATCCAAACATAATATATACTTTAAATATGTGGGGGGCTATGCCCCACACCCCCTTACTATATATACCAACTCCAGGGTCGCACTATAGTGGGAACAAGGCCATATACCACTTTCGGTGAAATGTGTTTCGGTGAATTGTATTTTCGGTGAATTGTGCTTTCGGTGATTTGTGTTCGGTTATATGAGTTTCGGTGAAATGCCCTAGATCCATATATATATATATATATATATATATATATATATATATATATATATATATAAATATTTATGTGGGTCTACTATACATGATCAAAATTTCAGAGAGCCGATTCCCACATGGCTGAGATCATATTATCGACTTTTGAAAATTCGAACATGTAAAAAAAAAAAAAAAAAAACTTACCTACTTGTTGCTAGCAGGGGGGCTGTGCCCCCCTCCTGCAATATAAATATACCAACTCCGAGATCACACTACAGTGCAAAAGATGGGAATCTTCCCATTTCGCACTATACAGAGATGCCCGCTGTGCATGATCGAAATTTCAAAAGTCGATCATATGGTCTCGTCCATATGAGCATTGGCTTTCTGAAATTTCGATCATGTGTAGGGGACCTGTATATATATATATATATATATATATATATATATATATATATATATATATAAATCTGTTCCAATATACATGAATACATAATAGACACATTTGAGATATATGTAAAACTGTACAAATGTATAAATATAAGTACAGATAGATTAAATAGATAAATAGATTTAGATTATATCTATATATGTAGATATAGATACAGATTAGATATACATAGGTAGGTATTGATATGTACATGTGTGTATACATGTTAGGTATGTATGTATTTGTGTGTGTATACACACACACACACACACACACACACACTAGATATAAATGGAAATGCAGTATTTGGCCTTATCACTTGCTGTCACCTGAAGCCTGAGTTTATCCACTAAATGTGCTTCAGCTGTTTGTGGGGTGACTAGTATAACCATGATGGCATCGTTGCCATGTGAGATTTGTGGCTGTTTGAGGGTTGACTAGTGTAACCATGATGGCATTGTTGCCATGTGAGATTTGTGGCTGTTTGAGAGGTGACTAGTATAACCATGATGGCATCATTGCCATGTGAGATTTGTGGTGGCATTATAATGAGGAACATAAACTGTTTGAGGGGTGACTAGTATTACCATGATGGCATCATTGTCATGTGAGATTCGTGGCTGTTTGAGGGGTGACTAGTATAACCACGATGGCATAGCTGCCATTTGAGATTTGTGGGGGTATTATAATGAGGAACGTAAACTGGTAGATTACCAACCAGATCGGGTCTATATTAGATGAACAAAAGTTCATCTTAGTGAACGCTCACATGAGCGAATATCCAGGTACTCAAAACTGCAATTGTGGGGGGCTGCTCACCCCACACCAGCCCTAAATATATATTCCAATTCCGAGATTGCACTACAGTGAGGAGAGGGCAAATATTCCCATCTTCACTCTACTGCGATCTCGCAATTGTGGTTTCGAGTTCCGCAATATTCGCTCATGTGAGCATTCGCTAAGATGAACTTTTGTTCATCTAATATAGACCCACCAGATCAATGAGGTAGATACCAACCAGATCAATGACTAGACTGGCAGCCTTCTCGCTGCACTCACTCTCTTATGGACTACTCTGTGGGACTGGTTCTGGCCTTTCGAGGCATGAAAGGCTGACCCCATACCTCTCAACCTCTTAGAGCAAGAAATCTGGACAATACCATTAATAAAAGTGGGACAAAGGCCCTAAAAATAGGGACAATTTTAAATATTGCTCTTACAAGCTTAGCAAGTTCATAGGTTCATAGGCTGGTATTATGCTATTGGCCCTAGGGCCTATACAAGCCTAGCCATAACAATTCCCTGGCTATTTATTCCCACAATATTTACTTCCCTGGTCCCCTGTCTAGCAGGGCGACTGACATGATCCCCAGGGTGAATTTCCTGTCTCCCATCCAATCATCAAGGTTCCTTTTGAAGAGGGCCAAAGAGATGCTCAGCTTGACATGTATGGTCAGTCCATTCCAGAGTCTGGGGAGTCTGTAGGTCAGGAACCTATCCCTCCAGCATGTTTTGTTCATTGTGATGAACAGGTTTAGATCCCTGGAGCGTGCGGTTCTGAAGAATTGGGATTTCTTTTAAGTGTAGCATGTCCAACAGCTCTGGGTTTGACATGGCCTTGTTTGTTAAGTAGAGATCGCCTCTGAGTAGGCGATATGCCACAGAGTATAGCTGGAGTTTTTTTATTTGGTCAGCAGAGGGCATTTGCTTTAGGCTTGTGATTCTTTTAGTGAGGTATTTCTGTGGCCTTTCCAGTTGTTGCAGATGTCTTGAGGTACATACCAAATGAGGCATTGTACTCTATAATGAGTCTAATGAGGGATGAGTACAGTGGGACAATGACCTCCTTTTTTCTGGATAAAAAGCCCTTAGTGATGAGGTGTCCACATAGAAGGATTTCCTGACTGTTGTAGTGATGTGGTTATCGAAGGTGAGACAACTGTCCACCTGCGTCCCTAAGCCCCCTATCACACTTTCGGTGTTTAGTATACTGCCACTTATGTGGTAATTCATGGGTACTTGGTTTTACCCAAAGGGGATAACTATACATTTCTTAGCATTGAGCTTGAGCCCATGGTCCTGGCACCAAGCATCTGTTTCTGTAAGGCCCTTTTGTAGAATATCCACATCATTTGGGGATTCAATAGTTTGCAGTCGTCTGCGAACTTTGTTAGCCAGAGTCCCTTAATGCTGGCCTGTACTTCAGAGAAGTAGATGCCAAACAAGATCGGTCCCAGGACTGAACCCTGAGGTACTCCACTTGTCACTTTGATGGAACTGGATTTTGAGTTGCTTACTTTTACTGTCTGGTTCTGTCAGTAAGCCAGTTGGCAACCCATCGAGTGACATAGGGATTAATGTCCATTTTAGTAGGTTTATCTATGAATCCAGAGTGGGGGATGGTGTTGAAGGCCTTGGTGAGGTCCAGATATGCTGTGTGGACCACCTTGCCCTCGTCCGTGGCTCTGGAGACTAATTCGAAGAACTCAATCAGGTTGAGGAAACAAGACCAGCCCTTCACGAACCCAAACTGGGTGGGGTCCAGTGTTTGAAGGCTGACAATGTCTTTGTTTATAAGTTCCATGATAATGCGTTCCATGGCTTTGCAGACCAGGCTCGTTACACTGATGGGACGATTGTTCCTGGGATCCAAGGCGGATCCTCCCTTGTGGAGTGTGATAATTGTAGCTGTGCACCACTCAGTGGGCATGAAGCCTGAGATGAGACTATGATTAAACATGACACTTAGGTGAGGTGCCAGTTCATTTTGTAGTTCATGTAGTACACAGCCTGGGATGTCATCTGGTCCCATGGATGCTGTATTCTTAGCTTTGGAGAGTGCGTTTTTGCCTGTGTGGCCGTGATCATTGGAATTTGGCAATTTTTTGGTATTGAAATGGGCCCTTTAGGGGGTGAGAGGGGGTGAAGTTGGCACTGAATTGATCTGCCAGGATATTGGCAATCTCCTTGGAATCAGTATATTTAATACCATTCTGTTGTAGCTCAAAGCAGGTCTGAGCATTGCCATTTAGATTCTTGACATAAATATAAAATGCCTTGTGGTTGTCCTTGTAATCTTTGTCAATTTTATTTTCATAACTAGCTTTGGAGGATATTATGAGGGATCTCAGCTTCATACTGAGGCTGGTAAGGGAGTATTTTGTATCCTGGGATTTTCTTCTTTTCTGCAACAGTTTCTTCCTTCTGCTGTAGAGTTGTTTATGGCAGGGGACCACCAGATTGACTTCCTTTTTTTGGAAGAGAGTGTCTTGGTTCTAATTGGAATGGCATGATTCATGCACGAGTGGATGTGCTCGTACAGTGCCTTAGTGTAGGATTCAGCAGTTGAACTTTCAGTTCCCGTCTGTATGGGTGTCATGAAATTTGTCACTTCTGACTTGAATCGCATGAAGTTAGCTTTGTAGAAGTATTTTATGGAAGTTTCCTTATTGGGGGGGGGGGGGGATGTGGATGTTAAGGGTGATTAGCTTATGGTCAGACCTGACCAACTAGGGGCGTGACCACAGGTGTGGAGCATTGATCTCCCATCTTGGTAATGACCAGGTCTAGGATATTTCAGCCCCTGATGGGACTGGATTAGTTGATCCAGGGCATTGGAATTTATGAATTTCAAGAACCATTGGGCAAAGGTGTTGGTACCAGAGTAGTTTTCTCAATTAATGGCAGGGTAGTTGAAATCACCCAGTATTAGGGTGTTTGGTTCTATCTTAATATTATCTAGTATGTTTAGAAAGGTGTAGTGAGAATCTTGGGTCATGGTGGGGTGATCTGTAGCAAACTACAATTTGGATTCCAGTCTTGCCTACTTTTAGTTGGACCTGTAGAATTTCAGATGCACTGTGTTGGGCGACTAGCCTGTAGGTGTGAATGTCCTTGGTGAAAATGGACACTCTTCCATCTTTAATGTTTTGGTCCTGGTTTGGTGGCCAACAAGTGTGGTAAGAGTTGTAATCTGGTATTGCAGGGGTGCTCTCTGGAGCCTTGAACCAGGTCTCAGTTACTGCACAGATATCGATGTTCCCCATTTTAGGAGTGCCTCGAGAGAGTGCATTTTGAGGTTTAGACTTCTAGCATTGAGTAGCATTACCTTCAGATTTTGCATGCTTGTATCTGTTACAGTGGTGGTTTTGTCCTTTGAGCCTTGCCTAAAAAAAGGCACTATAGGGGTGGCAAGAGCCTTAGCCAGTAACCTGAATCCCAGGGTCGACAGGTGTAGACAGATAGAATAACAAGTTTTACATCAGCATGGATTTTACTGAAGGGTATAAAGTCTGAAACTCAAATGTCTGTTATTATTTCCTAACTTAATCTTTAAAGATTTGCCACTAATTTGCCAGAAAACTACAACTTTATGAAAAATGGACCAAAAACATGAGGCAAATATCTGGACATTCTGCAAAAATCTGTACAGTTGAGATGTAACTAGTAAGCACTCAGATCCAGATATACTCATACTAAAAGAATGAGCATACCTGATGACAGCTACAGATAAGGACATTCTGGTTTTTAAGATATGAAGTGAACATATTTTTAACCCTAAAGGCTTGGATTATTTTCTGCAGTGCTGAGTCTCACGTCTGCCTCTTAGCTATAATGATGTTCCTGCATTCATGCCCATTTAAGATATTGCTTGAAATTTCCATTTAAATCTTTGTGTACTGTTGTCTTAAAGCATCATATGTGCCTGCCATCTGCACTCTACATAATATGCACTGTAAAACGCATACAAACACACGAGAGGCAGTGACCTCAAAGAGGAAACTCTCAGTCAGGAAGCTCATCTACTGAGTGACGGAAATGTCAAAACAGAACATATGCAGGCTGCCGAGCTTTTAAGAAACAGCTTGTTTTAGAGTATCGTGGGATTATCTGTGTTACACTAAGAAGCCAGGTCATGTGATCAAGATAATGCATGTTAAAAGTGCTTTCCACATTATGGACAATGTTGCTACACTTTACCAGAAAAAGAAAGCAATCAATCCATTTATGATGCGCAGTTTAGTTTCAGAGGAGGATAGCTCTCTCTTAAGAGACATTAACTTCAGGACACTTCTTGGTTAAGCATAGATAATTGCTGGTAAGTGGAGAGCAATATTCTTACTACCGATCTTAGTGTTGTTAAAATTCTTCCATATGATGTAAACTTTATGGATTCAGCAATTGCATTTGTGATTTTCCGTCAATCTATCCACTTATTTGTGGTTTCTTCATGCCTTTTTCTGCCTCATAAATCTGTGTTTCGTGATTCCGACCCTTGCATTTAGGCATTCAGTTTACTGGAGGGAGAGCTTAGCTTTTACCACTATATTTTGTTTTCTTTTGTTGGACTAGTAGCTTAGCGTATGACACAAGATTTCTCCTGGGAGGAGGTGATAAGCTGTGTTGCTTGCAAGTAAGTGTCTGAAAAGTGAACATAGTAAAATGGTCTGCCTTGTGTTCTTACAGGCATTGCTACTGTCTGCCAAACATGTGTTCTGTTTTGTATTTGCAGCTTCCTTAGTTATGTTTTTTTTCCGTAAGATTAGATTTTTGCAAGTGCAGACAGGTCCAAAGCAGCTGCCTGAGATGCTTCGTTTGGCAGTAAAAGCTACATGTAACATTTAAAATATGCAGAAGAATTCTGCAGCCATGCCTGGTATCGTGGAATGACAGCACATGCTTTTTGTAAGCTACTATAATATAATTGTTAGTTTTTTTTGATTTCCTGCTAATAGCTGCAGGACACCTGACCTATTTAGAAGGACAGGGAGGTCAACTGTGCTGCAAAGGTTTACAGGATGTGAAATGGAAACATTATAATGCAGACCATTCTCTGTTGAGTTTATTAACTTTAAACAGTAGTCAGGGGAGTATATACCACCCCCATCTGCTAGTATCTAGGATTCACAAGCTAAGAAATTATTATTTTTAACATTTAATGTTATAACAGCAGTGACACTTTAGCTACATTCATTGCTGTTTAAATATTTTAATACTGCGTTCTCTAGTGTTTTTAGCTAGTCACATTGTCTCACTGGTAATCTAGATGTAAGTTCTTAGATGCCGTAAACTAAAGATGAAAGCCGTATAACTAGTCTGTTTACTAATATTAAAACTGTTAATCTAATCTTGTTATAGATGTTCTACTATGAAAGTTGTAGTCGAGCAACACTGTACACTCAGACTGACTTCTGTTACTCTCTTACTAAGTCATAGTTTGAGTCAGCTTTGTTGCCTTTACTTCTCCTAATATTGTTACTAGCACCTCTGTACATCCATCACTATGTCTACCATTTTACATTTTTTGGTAACATGGTACCCATTCATTATATGTTTGCTGAATTACTGTTCTTGCTTTCTAGGGGCCAGATTCAATGGCCACTTTTACACAGTGTTTCTGTGGTTGTAGTTATTGTGGTAAGGGGTTTATAAAGAAGATACCTTTCTTTCCTATCAACAGCTGACTGAAATGTGAACCCATACTTTCACAGACATCCACATATCCAGCTTTAATTCAAGGAACTGTTGTCATGCTCTCACACATGTCGTGGAACTATTGTCCTACTCTCACACATGTCATGAAACTAGGGTCATGCTGTCACACATGTCCTAGAACTAGGGTCATTTTCTGCTTTTAAGACCATCAAAAGAAACATTCAGGAAAGGAGTAATGACAGAGCTTAATGAAGACATATTTTTGCATGGTAATATTTTTTTAGCTGGCATAAATAGTATATACAGTTTTAAGATGGAACATTGTCAAATTGTTTACATAATACCAGTAAAGACCAGCTTGACTCCAACACAGAAAGACTATTAGTTAGTGTTACCATGTTGATGGGTCTGAGTAATGAGCCCCTCTATTTGCATGTGTGGTGATACTGACATCTAGAAATATTACTTCACAGAGAGAGTGGTGGGACCTGAGAACTACAGGAGAGGTTAAATTTGCTTTGGAGAGGTGAAGAGAATGAGAAAGGGGCAGATTACAGACAGCCTAAGTATTGTGTAGTGGTAGATCTGATTGTTTTCTTCTTTATTCATTATCATGCAAGTATATAAGTTCAAATCTCAAGAATGTCCCCTGAATGCACTGCTGTTACCCTGCTAACATATTTGTCATTCCCTCCAGCTAGCTCTAGTGAGCAGAGCTGCAGGAGATTGAGGCCTTGTCAGCTGAAGGTATGGAATGACCGTTACTTAACTTGTATTGCCATTATGTTTGGTGCAGATTTGATAAACTAGCATTCAGATAACTGTTTGGGGAGCAGCTGTGGATTGATACTACAAAACCACAACAAAAATCACTGAATCAGAAGGACAGGAAGCTGTCACTTACATGACTGTATAGTAAGTAGGTAGTGGGCAGTGTACTTCAGCAGAGATTAAGTGTGAAGATAAAATAAAATGTTATCTTCCAGTCTGGCTTTCCCATGGTTTAAACTGGTCCAGACCATACAGGACACAATCAAAGAATGGTACAGCTGATGTGGAGTGAACAGTGCAACATCTGTGAAGGATGTACTCGCAGAATAAACTGTGAAACTGGAGAGGAGTAGAGTATGACAGAAACCTGAAATAGGCTTTGCAGCTGGTTTGCATGGTCTGTGCCCCAAACAGAGCAATGTGCTTCTGTCCAATTGACTGAGCCTCTCTGTGAGCATGTTTACTAGGAAAACAACAGTTATTTCCTTTTCCTCCAGGAGGGGACGTCTTCCCCTCATGCTGTTTAACTTAAAAATGGTTTTCAGTTTTCTGCTATACTGAAAGCATATTGTGCATATTAAAGAAAAAAAATATTTCTGCTACAAAAAGATTTCTTCAAAGAAAATGATTTAATTTAAAGAAGCTCGTGTTCCTGCTAGGTAAACACAGCTGTGCTTAGTGTTGCTTTTCTGCCCACTGGAGATATGTTGTTATTTAAACAGTTGATTTTTGTAAGAGATACAAAGGAATGTTGTTCATTTTTATTGCAGGTTCGCTGCTTGAATTTTCACTGAGTCCTCTTTCTGAAAAGTCTCATTTGTCAAATAATGATGTAATTGTTATCATTGTGATCATTCAATGAGTCTGCCAGAGTTTTTCCAACAGCCCCCCTTCTCCAGTCTTATGCAATCTTGAAATTATCATAAGTAATAAGTGGGGATGTTGGGCTTTACAATGTTTTAAGGTGATTTTTCTTTAATTTAATTTAACGTTATTATTTATATATTTAATGTTTGTTTGATCAGTTGTTTTCCGTGACTGAGTTTAAGTGATGTGAACCAGAAATGCAGTTGTTTTGACTGGGTCCAAGAACCTGTGTCCACTGCTGCTTGTACTGTGAGACAGACTCTCAAAGCTGAGGGCAACTCATGTTTATTAACTTGGGGCTACTGGAGCCTGTCCCACTGGAGTGTTATCTACCTATCTATCTGTCTGTCTGTCAATATATCTATTTATTTATATACGTTTTCCAAACAAATATTCTATCATATGCACAATTAAATTGAGTCTTAAAGTTGTAGGTACCATCGGGAACATTGTGGGTGTCATAATTAAGGACGGCAAGCTTCCTAAAATGGACATACTATCATCCATTAATTAGCACTAGACTCACCTGTAGAAGCAGTATATATTTATAAATCTTACCTGGATTTTTGTTTTGTTTTTTTTTTTTTTAATGGTCTGATTCTTCCCCTTTACAAGAGTTGTTACGTAGCTTCATACTTGGACTTCTGTAGTTACTGAAACCTGCTCTGTACTTATGTACTTCTGAAAGACCCCACCCCCTCACCCACACTCTGCCATTATGTAGCAGGTGAAGTAGTGATTCGGCAAAGATACTGAACCAAATGACTGGAAACATCCTCCACCCACTCTGTGCTGCCACACATCAGGAAGTCAATAGACTTGGTGAGCCAGCATATGGGTTCACATATTCCAGTGGTGTAAAACTCTTTACTGGTGACCTCCCCCATCCCCAGTTCTAGCCTTCCTACAGTACCCCACGTCTACCAAGATTCATGAAAAGCAGGCATCAGTATTATTGTAAAAAGGTGTCCATCCCTTCTTTTTCATCATAAACATTACAGTTTGAAATGCCAAGTTCATTTCTTCACATTCTTTTTTTAGGTGCTGAGATCAGTTTCCCACCAGTGGGTAATGATAAAATCATATGTAATTTTCAATGTGAAAGTTAATGTCAGGTTGTCTTTTCAGCAGCAATGATTTATAAACCCTGCAGAGTCAGATCAAGTCTTTATTTGGCCTTCGTGGAATCCTGACTGATTCTCTCTGTATCATAGATTGATAAATTACTGAACGTACAAACGTACAACACTGGCTAATATCTGGAAAGTAAGTTACGCCATCAGTGGACTAGATTCCATGTACTGTGCCATCACTTGCATTTTGACTTGCCTTAGTGATGAATCTGCTGAATAAAAATGGTTACATTTGTGAGTGGTTGCTCATACTATATGCTTCTTGATGTATGATCTGATTTCTGACTTTTAGCAATGTAAAGAGTTTGCAATGCATCATAATTATTTTACTTGCTGGTTATAGTTTGTCCAGGCATGTTTCAAGTTTTTTTGTCACTGACTGAAGGGTACATGTCTCATGGAGAATGCATGTCCTTGGCATTACCTCATAGCATAAGAGCATTCTTGTTAAAGTTATTGATAAATTTGGAATGTGATTTTTTATGAGATATACATCTTGCAATCAAATTTATCATCAAAATATTTTTAGGTTGTTTTATTTATTTTGTCAGAAAATAATGCTACCGCAGTTACTAATTAAATAGATAAGTAATGATTCAAGATTGCAGTGCTTTCAGGTTTTCTTGTTTTTATTTATTTACGTATTTTATCTGAAGTTGCTGTGTACATGCGTTGTGTTATGTTCTGGCACCTTTTAGTAATAAAAAGTGCAGTCATGTTAAATGTGCAACACCTGTTATCACAATTTATAAATGAAAGAAACAAGGGGAAGATGTCTAAATAAACAACATTTTCCTTACAAATAGTGTTCAACTGAAAAGTTTTATTTAGACGTACATATATGTAGAGCTGTGTGTGTGTGTGTGTGTGTGTGTGTGTGTGTGTGTGTGTGTGTGTGTGTGTGTGTGTGTGTGTATATGTATATATATATATATATATATATATATATATATATATATATATATATATATATATATATATATATATATATATATAAAACAGGAGGTGGAATAGCAATACTTTACAAGTCTGGACTACAAGTTACCTCTATTGACTCTAAGCCCCCTCCAACTAGCAATGAAGAAATACTTATCTCCAAACTCCAACTCAATAACCATAAATCTATTTATATTATTGCCATCTATCTTCCCCCAGGGGATAACTCAAACAACCTAGAATATATCCTGAATTGGCTATCAACCAACTATCCCCAAGAAACAATAGTACTCGGAGACTTTAATATAAATTGGAATAGCTGTACCTCAGAACAGCCCTCTACCCATCTTAATTTACATGGTTTTACTCAAACTATAAACTCCCCCACAAGGACCAATAAACACAACAACACCGAAAGCACCCTAGACTGGATACTAATAAATAGACATCACCTAAGTTATAAAGTTGGAACTCTCCCTGAGGATATAAGCGACCATGCTCTAACCTTCATAATCAGGGACAAGACTGATATCCAAAATCCAATTACCTATAGAAATATTAGGAGTAAAACTAAATTTAACCCTGATAATTTCCAAAACGAACTTAGAGCATGCAACTGGGCACCCCTTAATAGTCTACCTCTAGAGGAAGCAGTAATCCACTTTAATAGTAAATTTCTAAACATTCTCGACCTCTATGCTCCAATAAGGACCATTAAGACTAGAAACAAACCTGCACCCTGGCTCTCAAAAGATACAAAACAAAAAATGCTACTTAGAAATAAAAACTGGACCTTATGGCGTATTACCAAAAACCAAGAAGATCACATCAAGTTCAAACAGTTAAGAAATGACACAAACAAATCAATCCTGTTAGATAAAAGAAAATACTACATAAAACTCCAAAATACCCAGCAAAGTAACCCCCAAAATTTTGGGCAGGTATAAATACTCTCTTACATCCAGGTCGTACTGTCACCCCCCCACCTGTAGGCGCAGACCAGGACAATCCAAAGGAAGTAGCAAGAACCTTTAACTCCTTCTTCACTGAAACCATTCAGTCTCTTGCTAACCAACTATCTCCCAACAGCTCTCCTCTAACATCCCATAATACTACCTTACCTCCCCCATTTCATCTCAAACCCATCTCTACATCCCTCATCCGTACCCTCCTACGAATACTCAAACCTACTACCATTGCTGCCGATCTCCTTCCTGCTGTATATCTACAGAAAGCAGCAGATGCGATAGCGTCAGAAAGCAGCAGATGCGATAGCGTCAGAAAGCAGCAGATGCGATAGCGTCAGAAAGCAGCAGATGCGATAGCGTCAGAAAGCAGCAGATGCGATAGCGTCAGAAAGCAGCAGATGCGATAGCTACCCAGTTTCCATTCTGATTAACAGAACAATCTCTGAAGGTGCAATTCCTATCACATACAGAAAGCAGCAGATGCAATAGCTACCCAGTTTCCATTCTGATTAACAGAACAATCTCAGAAGGTGCAATTCCTAGCACCTGGAAGATTGCACATATTATCCCCCTTCATAAAGGGGGAAATTCTAGGGAACTATCCAATTATAGACCTATTGCCATACTTTCTCCTTTGGCGAAAATCATGGAGAAATGCATTCATAGGCAACTGTTAAAACACCTTATAGACAACAACTTGCTAGCTAGCTGCCAACATGGCTTCAGGCCATTTCACAGTACTACTACTGCCCTCTTATCCTTCTCCGACTGTATAAATAAAAATCGCAATAACAACACTCTATCCTCAGCCCTCTTTATTGATCTGTCCAAAGCCTTCGACATGGTTAACCATAAACTTCTCATTAACGCACTAAAAAATCTGTCCCTCGATATTCTATCTATACAATGGTTTGAATCCTACTTAAGCAATAGGCAACAAGCAGTCATGTGGGGGAACAACCTATCTCCCCTTCTCCCCATCTCACTAGGCGTCCCCCAAGGTTCTATACTTGGACCACTTCTATTCTCTGTCTTCATCAACGACCTGTACACTGTTATTCCTCAGGCCTCCTTAATACAATATGCCGATGACTCCACATTAATCTGCACAGCCCCAAATCAAGCTGACCTGCAATCTCTTACCCAAAAAGTGTTCAACGCAGTTGAGGATTGGCTTCAACATCAATGTAAAGATAAAACTGCAAACAAGATTCCAACAAAAAAGTAGAAACGAACCAGGCAGTAAGCAAAAAAGTTGCACGGACTGTTTATTGTAGTAAGCTTTGTCGGAGGTAATCCCCCAACCTTCATCAGACATACACAAAATAACAACCATAATCCCTTCTTTTAAGCCATGGCTTAATGAGATTCCATTTTCATTGATTGAATAATTGATTATTTATACTTAAAAAGCCAAGCTATAAATATACTATTTAAAATACAAAATACAAGAAGGCTGTAGTTTTTCCCAATGAAACAACAGAATAATAAACCATGAATATAATACATGTAAATAAATCTCTATAAAAAGTACATACACCATAATTTAACTGTAAGTTAATGTAAAAATATATATGAATATTAAAAATGTTATTCAATCAATGAAAATGGAATCTCATTAAGCCATGGCTTAAAAGAAGGGATTATGGTTGTTATTTTGTGTATGTCTGATGAAGGTTGGGGGATTACCTCGACCGAAAGCGCTTACTACAATAAACAGTCCGTGCAACTTTTTTGCTTACTGCCTGGTTCGTTTCTACTTTTTTGTTGGAATCTTGTTTGCAGTTTTATCTTTATTTGGTTTGTCATGTCGAGTGGAAACGCTTCCGTGGGGCAGAGCAGCGTGCATCATAGGACTGGGTCACAACCTCTTTTTTCCCAAGAGGAAGAGTTAGTTCCTGCTGCTCAACACATCGGAACTAACCTACAGAATAACCAAGAAGCAGCTAATGTTAGCGGCTCGCCTATGGATCTTACGGCTTTGGTTAACATGCTGGTAACCAAAGTAGATAATTTATCACAGCAAGTTCAAGCTTGCATTACTAGGAACGGTTCTAGCCAACAACCGGCACCTGATGGGAATACTAGCGTGTGTGCATCCGGTTCCTCGTCTATGGGGCTGATTCAGCCAGCTCAGCGTGTACAGAGTGGAAGCACGCTTAACAACGGACAGGGAACCATGAGTTTAACTGAAACTAACTCTAATGGAGCAGCTCACGTATCGGAGAATGTTAGGGTGAACAATACAGACTTGCGACTTCATGGGGCTAATGATAGTACATCCATACCATCGATAGCTACCTTTTTAGCAAAGAAGGACTTTTTCTCATCAATGGACAATACTAACTCTAATGTAGCCGCTAATCCTGATGTAAATAATATGGTGAGCTCATCTATGTTCATTGATAAACTGAATTTATTTGATAAAAAGTTGTTTCATTGCAGAAAACTTCAATTAGAAGTTTCATATTTACAGGAATGTATTAATTTAAAAATAATCCCAAAAGGGTTACGCCAGTGGCGTTACCCTGCAGGATTAATTAATAATTCTGTGTACCATCAAGAACTCGTTGCTTTATTTGATAAACAGGGCATCGAGTTCTTAAATTCTTTGATTAATTTTTATAATGTGGAACTTAATATACTGCAAGGTGATTTGTCACAATTAGAAATGTTTCTTCAGAGTCATACTGAATTTATCAGATATAAATATGATTATGCAATGATTTTATCTAGCATTGATGCAACTATCAATAAATTGGTTATTAACAAGAAAAGAAAAATTGATCGAGATTTAAAAGAATATAGTAGTAAAAAGCCTCCCCTTTGAATCAATCTAATTTGCTCAATACAGATAATAATCAAGTTTTGATGGCACTGCCGAAGTGGATGTACAAGATAATAATGATAATTCTGAAGCCTCAAATTAGAAGAAGTGAGCATCAGAAATCAAAGCCATCATGTTAATAATACTAATACAAATGGTGGCAATCATAACCAGGGCCAACAGGCTAATAATTCAATGCTAACAATCAGGGTTTTCATATGGTGGGGAGACCAGGAATTCAGGCACGAGCAGGAACAACAACAACTCCACATTCAATCAGAGAGGAGAACACAGAGGAGAAGGAGGGGAACCAACGGAGGAGATAAGCAATACAGATGTTAATTGCCGAGTGTCTTAACTAGTCAGTCAGGAGATTTTAAGATCTACAATTATACAGTGCTCACTGTGGAGCAGAATGTCATTAATTTTCTATCGAGAGGCCTTAGTTTTGTGCCAGATAAGAAATGTAATGCAGTTAGAACTATTGTAGATCTGAAATTATATGTTCGTAAATTAAACTTGGCATTTAGACTAGGTAATACACCATCTCTTATAGATACTCATAGAGTTTCAAGCATTTTCAACCCCATTACACAATTCCTTAATGTCTTTGAGAGAGTGTGTGAGAATGATTTAAGATCTATGGTCAATAATAGACCTAATCTTTATAATAAGAAATCTAACACATCTCAAGAAGAATTAGCATTCTTGTCTCTTCTTAATGAATGCAACATTAGGGTCATGTCTCCAGATAAAGGAGGGGTTTAGTATTTATGGATGAATACTATTATGAAAACAGGTTATTAGAACACCTAGACTCCGATAGCTATACACAGTCTAGTTTGAATGAAATACACATGGCATATAACAAAATTAAAAGAATTTTGGATGATTTGTTTATTGAAGGCATGATAGATAGTGAAACGTTTCACTATCTAAATATGTCAGCGCCAAAAATTCCTACCTTGTTTGGCACACCAAAATCCACAAAGATCTAAAAATCCTCCTTTTAGACCAATCGTGGACGGACGAGGGTCCATCACATATGCTTGTGCTAAACTGGTAGATGAGATTTTGAAACCTTTACTAAAAACAGAGTCAAATATGCAAAGATTCTTGGAGCTTTTACAAAGTATAGATAAAATGACTTTTGACATAAATTGTATATTTTAGTGGTAGACATCAAAGATCTATATACAGTCATACCGCAGAGATTAGGCATAGAATGGACAAGGGACTTTATGCTAAGGAAAAAGCTTCCAATGATCAGATGAACCTTGTTGAGACCTTATTAGAAGTGATTTTGTTCAACAATTTTCTCACCTTTAAAGGACAATTTTATCTTCAGAAAACCGGGATTGCGATGGGGTCCCCTGTGGTTGCAGTTTTGCAAACTCTGTTTTAGCACATTGGGAAAATGAATTCCTTTTTCAGAACAATTTGTACATACAACATGTCACTTGGTATAACAGGTACCAAGATGACATGTGTGTTTTTTCTGGAATGGGCCAGCTGACTTAATTCCTCACTTTATGGAAAGCCTTTCAAGTATGACTAACTTTTTACAATTTACGTATTCAGTAGGCATTAATGAGATGTGTTTCTTAGATGTAAAATTAAGTAAAGATTTATTGAATAATAAATACAAATCTGAGATATTCAGGAAGCCCACACACTCTAATTCCTTTCTTCACTACACAAGTTGTCATCCTTTTCATCAGAAAAGAAGCGTAGTGAAAGGACAGTTTGTTAGGGCTGCCAGGATGGTGTCAGACAAAGATGACTTCATAACGGAATGTGATTGTTTGAGCAATAAGTTTGCCATGAGAGGGTATCCAAGTACTTTAATTAAGGAAGTTATGGATGAGGTTGTTTCAAAACGCAATGCAGGGCACTTCCGACCCCTAATAGGAGGGGGTATTATACAAACTAATACGGAGTCATCAAATAAAGACACATCACAATTTAATATTAATTTTATTTTCACTTTTTGTGTTGATTTTCAGGAAATCAGAGACATCATAAACAAAAACTGGAACTTTATCATTGAAGACACAGATTTAGTGAAAGTAATTGGTACAAAACCTAAGTTCGTGTATAAGAGAGGCATGAATTTGAAGAGTTTGTTGGATAATTCTAGCCACAAACCAACAAAGATAAATGTTGGTATGTCAAAATGTGGCATGTGTCCCCAATGTAAACATATAAAGATAGGCAATAAAGTATGCATTAGGGGAATAAACTATGCCATAAAAGGGAAACATAACTGTGATAGTACCAAAGTGGTTTATGTGGCAGAGTGCACAAAATGTTGTGCGTTTTACATAGGCAAAACGGAAAGATCATTTAAGAAAAGAGTTTATGAGCATATGTATGCCGTAGGCAGAAAGGATTTAACAAATGCCCTTGCCAGGCATATCCACGATGAACCTGATCACAGTTTTGTATTTTCTGTTATTCAACAAATTAATGTTAGTATTAGGGTGGACCATGGCAACTTTGGTTAGAAGAAAAAGAATTATTTTGGCAAATTAGAACGGCAGCCTATATTTCCCTGGTCTAAATGAGTATGCATCATTAAAGAGCATTCTAAAATTAAAAGCATTAATGAGGTGATGCCAGTGTAGTTGGCTAGGTTTATCGAATAATTACCAAATAATAATCAAACAAAAATAGCACAATATAATGTAAATAATAACATTATTAAAGTAGGATATTCATTGGCAGGTTAATTCTGTTATGTTTTGTTTGGTATAAGTTGGTGTTATTCTGTTTTGGTTTTGTTCACATGTTCAAATGTTGTTCAAAAAGAATTTTAACATTGGAGTTAAACATGACATGATAGTGTGGGGATGATAATTTATCATTATTATTATTCTCAATTAATTCAATGCATTTATTTTAATGTGATGGTATTTTATTATGAATGAACATTTTTAATATTCATATATATTTTTACATTAACTTACAGTTAAATTATGGTGTATGTACTTTTTATAGAGATTTATTTACATGTATTATATTCATGGTTTATTATTCTGTTGTTTCATTGGGAAAACCTACAGCCTTCTTGTATTTTGTATTTTAAATAGTATATTTATAGCTTGGCTTTTTAAGTATAAATAATCAATTATTCAATCAATGAAAATGGAATCTCATTAAGCCATGGCTTAAAAGAAGGGATTATGGTTGTTATTTTGTGTATGTCTGATGAAGGTTGGGGGATTACCTCGACCGAAAGCGCTTACTACAATAAACAGTCCGTGCAACTTTTTTGCTTACTGCCTGGTTCGTTTCTACTTTTTTGTTGGAATCTTTTCAACATCAATGTCTCATCCTAAATCTGAAAAAAAACAAACTTCTACTTTTCACTCCCACCCATAGAGCCACACCTCTAAACTTCACTGTCACTTCTAATAATGGAACCATCATTTCCCCTGACTCTAACACAAAACTCCTAGGGGTACTAATTGACAATAACCTTAACTTTGAAGCCCACATAAGCAATACCATAAAAACAGTTAACAAAAACTAGGCTCACTATATAGGATCAAATCCTTTCTTACCCCACTAGCAAGATCTACTATTGCCCAGACCCACCTAATTTCTACCCTCCTCTATGCCTCCTCAATATATACTAACCTCTCAAAAACCAACATGAACAAACTAGCAGTCTCCTACAACAATATTGCAAGATTTGCAACTGGCTCAACATTTAGGACCCACCACTGTATTAATTACAAAAATCTTGGTTGGCTAGAGTTACCTAACCTACTGCTACTTAAACAATTAATAATTGCTTATAAAATCCTGTATCAACCTAGTAACACATCGATTCTTACCAACCTTGTCATCCCCTACAGTAACCTCAATACCCTCCGCTCAGCCACTAAAATGCTAGTACTAACACAAAAAGTCAACAACAAGGCAGGGGACTCTCTATTCTCTAACACCGTGGGTAAATCCTGGAACTCTCTTTCCAGTGACCTAACCTCACTACCATCACTTTCACAATTTAAAATCAGGCTTAAATCCTACCTTAAAAGACATTGGCTATGCACCTGTCTTAACCCAGACCAACCTCTCTTGTCTTCTCACTAAATTTCTAAATCTCAATGTCTGCATAATCTACCTGCTTACTGGAATCCAGATTCATAACTTCTCTTTCAACTAATTTGTACTCTCTTTTATATCTTATTATGTCTCTTTGTCACTCTAATATCTCATGTTGACTCACCTCTTCAAGTGTGTTCCTGTATTGTACATCTTACTTATTTTACCCAACTGTTTACTTCAATATGTTCTTTTTTGCATAAAATAGCTTAGTTGTATTTACTACTTCCATTGTGTTAACCTTGAATTTATTTTATTTTATAGCTTTGTTTTATTAAAATCAAATATTGTTTTGTACTCTCGTGGAGCTTTTCTCCCCGGGCCTCTGCTGAAAATGGATATGTACCCAGCTGGACTAGCCCGGTCAACAAATGTAAAATAAATAAAATAAATATATATATATATATATATATATATACAGATACATAGTGTGTGTGTACATATATATATATATATATATATATATATATATATATATATATATATACACACACACATACACATATGGATACATATATAGATATGGATATAGATAGATGGCTATAGATACATAAAGATACACAGAACAGCAATTTTATCATCAATGTCACATTTCACCTTTTTATTGATTATGGAGACTTGGGCGGCCACTGTGGTGCAGCAGTTAGCGTTGCCACCTCACAGCAAGAGGTTCTCTGGTTTGATTCTCGGCTGGGGTGCCTACTGTGCACAGTCTGCATGTCCTCCCTGTGCTCGCGTGGGTTTCCTCCCAAGGACATACAGTAGGTGGATTGGACACTCTAAATTGGCCTTAGGTGTGAGTGTGTGCGTGTGCGTGTGCGTGCCTTCTGTGGAAGGTTGGTCGCCGGGCTGGCAACTCAATACCATAAAACTCCACTGCCAATCATGAGCGGACAGATGCTCTGCTGTGGCGACCCCTAACTGGGGAAAAGCCAAAAGAAGAAGAAGAAGAAGATTGATTATGGAGACTTAAATGTTCTTGTTTGTTTAAACAGCATAAACAATGCCATATATGTTGCCATTCCTGCCTAAAATTTAACTGCACTGTGGTCTCTAACCAACAACACACTCAGCAATATAGATAAAGGACGTCTTACACGTGCTAGTCTCACTGACATGACCAGAGCCTTTAACATGGTGGTTATAGTTTATTATGCAACGACCCCCCATTAATATTCCAAAACGTGCACGCTGATTGGTCAGCGTGCATGTTGTAAATCAGAGTTATAGTAATGGAAAAAGGTCCGGTCGCCTGGACTTTTCCATTAGTATAACTCTTTTTTCACAGCAATGGAGAATGCAAGATCTACGTTGCTTTTTACACACTGTCTCGCTACGTTAAATGAGTTTAACGTAGCAAGACAGCTTTAAAAAAAGTAACGGAGATCTTCCTATCTCCGTTGCTTTTTTTACAGGTGTCTCACTATGTTAAATGGGTTTAACATAGTGAGACAGCTTTAAAAAAAGCAACGGAGATTCTCCGTTGCTTTTTTTAAAGCTGTCTCGCTATGTTAAACTCCTTTAACATAGCGAGACACTTTGTAAAAAGCAGCGGAGATCTTGCTTTCTCCGTTGCTTTTGCCCACAGCTCTGATGTACTGCGTAAGTATATGCATGCGCAGTACATCAGAACTGCTGCAGAATACCAGACAACTGCAGAAGGGCAGCAAGGAGGCACTATACAATGCCATTATTTAAGAAAAGTATTTTTTTTTTCTTAAATAATGTTATTGTATAATAGCAATAACCCATTTCTGGGTGTGGGTAATGCTGGATTTACCCACGGTTGTCTTTGTTTGGCTACTCGGGCTTCGCCCTCGTGATCAAACCATACCAACCATGGGTAAATCCAGCATTACCCACACCCAGGCATGGGTTATTGCTATAATACAGTGCTTGTTTATGGTATTAATGTTACTGTGAACATAAAACCTGCATTAAAATGCAACAGAAAAAATAAGTTCTTTATGAACAGTAATTAACTTGTTGATTAATTTGTGATGATGCAATGCTTTTAAATAGGTATTTAAATGTATAACTTGGTAATAACTCTCCAATGAAGTCTGAAGAACACTTTACTTTGAAAGCTTACTTCATTATATTTTTGTAAAGTAACAAAGTTCTTTTAAGCATTGCTGTTTTTGGTGTTCTCTTTTTAATTTAATTAATTATTTATTGTTCAAGTAGGAACGTGCATGTGTTTTTTAGTTACAGTTTCCTATCACAGTAGTCAGTTTTACTATATGCCATCGGAAGTACTATTGGGTCCATGCGCTTACACAGTAAATTCCATTATGTGCATCTTTTTCTTGGGTGTTTTTGTAATCCCTCTGGCACATGCAAGAGATGCAGTTGGTTGCCTGTAGGATCTTTCTTATGAGCCTATAGTTTAGTAAGAACCTGTGAGCGTATGGAACTAATGCACCTGGTCATTTGGTTGAATACCCACTGGACATAACCTGGGGGGGGGGGTAAAGAGAATGAAAAAGTAAAAAACATTTGCTATCACGGAGCATTGCTTGAACATGTGTAGTAGAAAACTTTGTTTTTTTCCTCTGGCAGTATAATTAGGAATTACTTCCTCTGCAATCTCAGGTTGCGAGTCTTTGTAAGTAGCCATACAGCTGTCCTTTACTTATTCTCTGACACTGCAAGGTCAGGTCTCCATCTCTTGTAACATTAAAGACAGCCTCACCCTCTAATACTGTTAACCTCATTAAAGAGTACTTTTTTCTCCTTCTGATATCACCGTGGTTTGAATTACTGCTTGGAAACCCTTTGGGTACCTTATCATGTTTCCATTTTTCTTGCCATAGATTTTGAAGGTTTTACCATTTTATGGGGGTGGTATTTAAATCTCGCATTATATCCAAAAGGATTTTGTTTTAGTCTGTGTGATGTGAAGGCATATAGTCTTTCCCTTAGTTTCTCACTATTAGTTGTCGTCTACAGTTTTATACTCCCTGCACAGATCAGTAAGGTACTCTAAGACATAAAAATGGTTCATCTGATTCTTTTTTCCAGAAGGAAAGGATACCTACAAAATCCAGCAGTTCAGTTACTTTGTCTGGAATAAGATATAAAAGTGCTGTGAGGGGCATTTTAACTGTTATTGTCAGCACAAATCAGAGCAAGTCAGTAAAAAAAGAAATACCGACACTTTTTCTACAGTCTAAGAAGTGAATGACTTGTGTCAGTGTGTAACATAAATGGAAAAGTATGTCACCTGATTTATTTTTTTCTAATCTGTGTCATAATACAGAGTCATAAAGTGTCTTGTGTGATCAGACAAAAAGAGTGAAAAACAGAGTTATGTATTTGTGATAATTATTGTCAGGCCATTTTGGGGCGGCCACTGTGGTGCAGTGGTTAGTGTTGCCACCTCACAGCAAGAGGTTCTCCGGTTTGATTCTCGGCTGGGGTGCCTTCTGTGCGGAGCCTGCATGTCCTCCCTGTGGTCACGTGGATTTCCTCCGGGAGCTCTGGTTTCCTCCCACATCCCAAAGACATGCAGTAGGTGGATTGGACACACTAAATTGCCCCTAGGTGTGAGTGTATGCGTGTGTGTGTGTGCCTTTTGTGGAAGGTTGAGCACTGGGCTGGCAACTCGACACTGTAAAACTCCACTGCCAATCATGAGCAGACAGATGATTCGCTGTGGCGACCCCTAACCAGGAAAAAGCCGAAAGAAGAAGATTGTCAGGCCATTTTGAGATACAACAAATTACAATGTAGTACTCACCAGTTAGAGAGATTCTGAGGCATTAGTACCACACAAAAAATAAAGATGTAAAGAAACCAAGTGTTTTCAGTTTCTGGATGCTGTTTTCCTTTAACAGTGCAGCATGGCAAGGTGGAAGATAGGAGCAATATGGCCTGAAAATAATTTGTACGGTACATATTATCTACCATAGGTAAGCCTGCAGTTAGATAGAGAGGTAGACAGGCATACATATAGGTATATAAACGAAACGATATCCTAGAAAGACAGGCAGCTAGACAAGATGAATGAAGGTTCTGCTACGGTACATATTATCTACCATAGGTAAGCCTGCAGTCAGATAGAGAGGTAGACAGGCATACATATAGGTATATAAACGAAACGATATCCTAGAAAGACAGGCAGCTAGACAAGATGAATGAAGGTTCTGCTACGGTACATATTATCTACCATAGGTAAGCCTGCAGTCAGATAGAGAGGTAGACAGGCATACATATAGGTATATAAACGAAACGATATCCTAGAAAGACAGGCAGCTAGACAAGATGAATGAAGGTTCTGCTACGGTACATATTATCTACCATAGGTAAGCCTGCAGTCAGATAGAGAGGTAGACAGGCATACATATAGGTATATAAACGAAACGATATCCTAGAAAGACAGGCAGCTAGACAAGATGAATGAAGGTTCTGCTACGGTACATATTATCTACCATAGGTAAGCCTGCAGTCAGATAGAGAGGTAGACAGGCATACATATAGGTATATAAATGAAACGATATCCTAGAAAGACAGGCAGCTAGACAAGATGAATGAAGGTTCTGCTACGGTACATATTATCTACCATAGGTAAGCCTGCAGTCAGATAGAGAGGTAGACAGGCATACATATAGGTATATAAACAAAACGATATCCTAGAAAGACAGGCAGCTAGACAAGATGAATGAAGGTTCTGCTATGATTTTACAACACAGGTTAAATGTGTACAGATGTTTCTCCACATTGGCTCAGACAAATAAACCTAGCTATTGGGAATGATTTACTTAAATAATATTAATTGTATAAAACTCGGAGATTAAAGAAGTCAGTGCGGCATTACTGCTAATATTCACTTAATTAGCTGTAACTCTGAGACCCTCCTGAGTTTAAAGTCCTATTTTATTTTTGATTATTTCAGTCTTGTCTTCTCTAAACAAGTCACTTATAATGAACGGTACTCCAAGTGGGCTTATCTGGTTAACATTTGAATAAAATACAATGTCTGGCACTGCTTTGTTTACAATATATGTAATCTTTAGGCAGTCATCTGCATATATGTAAATGAGGTAAATGCCAGAGTACCGCAGAAGTGCATGCGGCCAGTCCTTATTTATAGCTCAGTTGCTAAGGGTTCTAGTCCCATGACAGCAGTAGGAGGTGGGAGGCTGCATATTACCACTTTCCTTTATGAAATATGGGATGTAGTCATGACTTCATCCTCATTGGAGTGGTGGGCATAGCTCTCAACAAATCATGGACAAATTGTAACAGAATGAGGGATAAATCCAGAAAAAATATGGGATACTTTTAAAATATTAGTACTATTAATGAGAAACACTGATGGAATAATAGAATGTGAACTAATATACATGCTGTGAAGTAAAAGAAGTCTGTAACTGAAATTATTATTATTTTGCCAGTGTAATTCACCACCTTTTCTACAAAAGTCACTAGCTTTAGGCAGGATTAGGAGGGACAGAGCTAAAATTTGAGTCAAAATCAAGGACAGTTGAGAGGTATTGGGTGGCTAGAGTATTCAGCATGTCTCTAAATAAACAAGTCTGACATTAAATGTGACTGTGAAGTGCTTTAAATATCGCTGGTTAATTGTGTCAGAAGATTTACGTGCATCATAGCAAAGCCACAGCTGGCTTCTTTCCATGGGACGACAACTGTGACTGAGCTAGAAAAAGCAATGAGTCATTAATGGGGTCCCTTTCCTATTTAAGGTGTATTGGGGGGGATGAGTAATATTTTGTGAGTAATTTTCAAGCTGCAGTGCAGAAGTCTGATAGTTACTATGCAGCAGACAATAAGCAATGAATGGTAACTAAAGACATCTTGTACAATTGTATTGGCTTCAAATAATAATGATTCCAAAGCACTTTACTGTGCGTACAGGAGATCTGTTAGAAAGGTAGCTTCCTTATCATGACTGCAAACTAATGGGTGAGTAGGGTGAAGAATCCTGACTTGTGGTGCAATCCCTGTATATCAAGATCAGGATCTTTTTTATCACATGGAACATAACCTAGATGGTTTTCATTACAGTGAAATCTCTTTCATGCCTTGAGTGTAATTTTACACAAATAAAAATGTCTCATGAAGAAATGCTTCGGTCACATGCAGATCCAGCTTCACAACTCAGGAGTTTGAAACAGAGAGCCAAAGTCTGAGCTACACCCTTAAAAAGTTAAAGGACCGCACCCTACCCCACCCCAATCATTCTTCTTTGAGACTGTCCGAGTCAGTATATCAAGAAACAACACACACAATGCCTCATAGTGCCCGTTATGTCCTATCAGCTTGTATTGTCTGTCTTTGTTAAGACTAATTTATTTTGTTGAGCCATTTGTCTGCATTTACTGGTGCAATTTGGTTAGATGTCCACACTTTCTTCACAGACTGGTTTATTTTGTTGAGATGTTTCTCTGCATTTACTGGTACATTTTGGTTAGATGTCCACCCTTTCTTCACAGACTGATTTATTTTGTTGAGATATTTATCTAAATTTACTCATACAGTTTGGTTACATGTCCACCCTTGATTCACAATGCTAACTACTGACTCCATGCTGTGGAGAGAGATGGAGCCCTGACCATATCCCACATGGCCAAGGTTCATTTAACAGCCTGGGCACTTTCCAAAGCCAGCCAGAGAGAAATGCCAGTGACTGGCATATGTTGCTTTACCCACCCTGGGGGAAGGAGGCATGGTTGGGTGGTTTGATTTTGCCCTGCAGTATGAGGGCCCGCTAGGGAAGGGAAAATTGTGTGTGTGTGTGTGTGTGTGTGTGTGTGTGTGTGTGTGTGTGTGTGTGTGTGTGTGTGTGTGTGTGTGTGTGTGTACATGCATGTGTGTTTGTGTATGTGTGTGTGTGTATGTGGTACGTGTGTGTGTGTGTGTGTGTGTGTGTGTGTGTGTGTGTGTGTGTGTGTGTGTGTGTGTGTGTGTGTGTGTGTGTACGTGCGTCTGTGTGTGTGCGTGTGTGTGTCTATGTGTCTGTATGTGTGTGTGCACAAGAGAACAGGAAAATAAGCCTGGCTCAAGAAGGCCGTACCACTCAGTTGAAGACTGTAGGTCTGCAGAAATGTACAGCTGCTTCAGCATCATCATATTGTGACCTTGTACTGTAAGTGCTGCCCATCAGAGGGATGCATCACAGCAAAGGAAAGTATTTGGTCCCTCGCATGGGGGAAGTCACATCTGTGGCTCTCACCTCTTCTTTCTGGAATACTCTGACACTCAGAGAAGAGGGGAGAGTGATGGACCTATCATGGGGGGGGGGGGGGTCTGTGGATGTATAAGAATAAGGCACAGCAAACAAAAAAATGTTTCTTGTAAACTTCCAGTCTTTTATTATAATTTCCTCAAGTTTTCTTTATCTCACCTCCAACATATTTTCAACCTCTGTATTGCAGTCTGAGCTGCCCCTCCCACTCATACCTCTGCCCCTCCCACTCATACCTCTGCCCGTCCCACTTGTACCTCGCAGCTGTACCTGATTGTGTCTTAAAGTTGTGCTTTTTTTGGAATATCAGTGAAGATAGCCAATAAATCATATGTGTGTATAATACTGAACACCGGTGTTCCTCAGGGTTGTGTGCTGAGCCCTCTGTTGTTCACCATCCTCATGTATGACTGTTCTATAAAATACAACACCAATAACATCAAGTTTGCAAATGATACTACAGTTGTGGGTCTCATCAAAGGGAACCTTGACCTGAATGTCAATAAAACAGAAGAAATCATTATATACTTCAGGAAAGGTCAACAACACACTCACCGCTCATGATAAATGGTGACGAGGTGGAAAGGGTCAAATCTACAAAGTTTTTAGGGGTGCATATTTCAGAGGATCTCTCTTGGACTGTGAACACTCAACAGCTGGTCAAAAAAGCACACTAACATCTCCACTTTCTTAGAAGGCTGAAAAAAGCAAAGCTCCCACCTACTGTTCTCACCATGTTCTACAGAGGAGCAGTTGAGAGCATCTCACTAGTAGCTTCGCAGTTTGGTTTGGGAACAGTATGATAGGAGGAAGAAAGAAGCTACAGACAGTGGTGTGAGTTGCCAAAAAATCATGGGCACCAATTTACCATTAATCCAGGATCTCTTCACAGCAAGAAGCATTAAATGTGCATCCAAAATAATTTGTGACCCCTCTCACCCTGCACATGACTGGTTTACACAACTGTCTTCAGGCAAGAGATATTGGAGTATCTGCTGCAGGACCACCAGACCCTTAAACAGCTTCTACCCAACAGTGTTGAGACTTATAAACTCTGATACCAGCCACTGATTATTTAGTCAGTAATCATTCACAATACGTGGCTCAGCTGAAAAGTATGCAGTATTTCTTTTTATTCTTTGATGTAGCAATATATTTTCTTATTCATGTGCAAATGTGTGCTGTTTGTCTGATGCAGATGAACAAAGCAGGACAATCTTAACATGTGCAGTCCTACACTCTCATGCTTCTATGTACAGCATTCTTCTTTTAACTGTCTGGGGGGGGCTTGAGTGTTTTTGCTGTTACTATTGGATTATTTGTCCTTCTGTGGGGTCTTGTATTGAATATCTTTTTTAAATTGAAATGTTAGGGTCTATATTAGAACATCGAAGTTTCAAAACTTCAAATGTTCTAATATCGACCCCTATTCAGCGAAAGCTGAAAATATCGAAGCAACAGAAAACCAATTTTTTTCCTAGGGAAAATATTCAGTTGTCCATTTCTGTTGCTCGGTATTTTCAGTGCTGTGGTGGAAAGTTACGAGTTGGGTTCAGGTAAATGTGTGATTGAGTGCAGATTAGGTTAGTTAGGGTTAGGGTGCGGGTTAGGTATGTGTGCGATTTTGTGTATATGAGAGTTAGGGCAGGTAAGGTGAGTTAGGGTTAGGGCGTGGGTTAGGTATGTGTGCGATTGTGTGGACGTGAGGGTTAGGGCAGGTTAGGTGAGTTAGTGTTAGGGTGCGGGTCACGTAAGTGTCTGATTGTGTGGACGTGAGGGTTAGGGCGGGGTAGGGGAGTTAGGGTTAGGGCGCGGGTGAGTGTGCGATAGTGAAGGACCTTAGGGTTATGGTTTGGGTTAAGGTAAGTGGATAGCTAGTGGTGTGTGTATAGTTTAGTGTAGGGTTAGGTGTAAGATTTTATGTGTATGTGTGTGGAGTGTTGTTTGTTTGGTGTGCTTGTGTTCTGCATATGTGTTTTGGAACAGAGAATTTTTTCCCTAGAAAAAAATTTGCTGTTGTGTATGTTCGATGTTTTCATCTTTCACCGAACAGGGGTCGATATTAGAACATTCTAAGTTCTGAAACTTTGATGTTCTAATATAGACCCGAAATGTTACACTGTGTTCTTGTTATCCTTAAATCCTATGTACTCTTCGGTGAGTCGATACTCGGAATTACATTTAGGCTGCACTTGTGAAGTCCGAAATGACAATAACATTTCATTTGACTTTGACTTTGAATATAGCAGCGTGTACAAATACAAAGCATGGATTTGCGTATATGCATGCATATATGTTATAACGGAGTAGCCATACAACAGAATTACTTTAAAGTATGAATTTGTTATCCAGTATAGTGGTCGCATGCACAGGTTGCCTCGTTTAGTACATGTTTCTTCTGTTTTATTTTGGAACCATTCAAGGTCTTTTGTTTTTTTTACCTCTCATTGTAGATGATTGCAGCTGCATGTCCCATGTCTGAAAAAACTCTTTGCCCTAAGTGATGTTTTGAATCTTGGTCTGAACAGGGAGATTTCATATATTTCAGAAAATGCGTGCTAAGATAAATCCTTTTATTCTACCAACTTTTTAAGAGCAATATTTAAAATATGTCCCTAATTTTGGGCCTTTTTCCCAACATTATTTTAAGCTTTGTCCAGATTTCTCTCATTAAGACGTTGAGAGGTGTGTCAGTAAGTAGAAACTGACTCTACTTTTGACGCTTTGTCCCTGATTATGTTTGGTTTTGGCCAAAATTCTTTGTGACAAAGGTATGAACTATATTTCCATCACTTGGTTTAACAAGGGAGCTATCAGCCATTTAATATACTATTTAATACCTTCTCTGACCTACTTCTTCTTCTTTCAGCTGTTCCCATTAGGGTTCACTACAGCAGATCATCTGTTTCCATTTTTTCCTGTCCTCTGCATCTTGCTCCGTCACATCAACCACCTGCTTGTCCTCTCTCAGCACATCCATAAACCTTATCTTAGGCCTTCCTGTTTTCCTCTTACTTGGCAGCTCCATCCTTAGCATCCTTTTTCCAATATACCCAGCATCCCTCCTCAGAACATTTCCAAACCAAAGCAATCTTGCCTCTTTGGCTTTGTCTCCAAACTGTCTAACCTGAGCTGACCCTCTAATATACTAATTCCTAATCCTGTCCATTTTCACCACACTCAGTGCAAATCATAACATCTTTAACTCTGCCACGTCCAGCTCTGACTCCTTTTTGTCAATGCCACTGTCTCCAATCCATATAACATAGCTGGCCTCGCTATCTTCTTGTAGATCTTCACTTTCATTCTTATTGGTAACCATCTGTCACAAATAACTCCTGACACTCTTCTACACCCACTCCACCCTGCCTGTTCTCTCGTCTTCACCTGTCTTCCACACTCACCATTATTCTGAACTGTTGATCCCAAGTATTTAAACTCATCCACCTTCGCTATCTCTACTCTCTGCATCCTCACCATTCCTCTATCCTCCCTCTCATTCACACACATATATTCTGTCTTAGTCCTGCTGACCTTCATTCCTCTCCTCTCTAGAGCTTATCTCCACCTCTCCAGGGTCTCCTCCACCTGTTCCCTACTCTCACTACAGATCACAATGTCGTTAGCAAACATCATAGTCTAGGGGGACTCCTGTCTGCTCTCGCCTGTCAATCTGTCTACCACCATTGTGAATAAGAAAGGGCTTACAGCTGATCCTTGATGTAATCCCACCTCCACCTTAAATGCATCTGTCACTTCTACTGCAGAGCGCACCACTGTCACACTACCCTCATACATATCCTGTACCACTCTTACATACTTCTCTGCCACTCCTGACTTCCTTATACAATAACACAACTCCTCTCTAGGCACCCTGTCATATGCTTTTTCTAAGTCCAAAAAAGCCACAATGCATCTCATTCTGAACTTCTCTATACTTCTCCATCAACACTCGCAGAGCAAACATCGCATCTGTAGTGCTCTTTCCCGGCATGAAACCATGAAATAGCTTCTCTGACCTACATTAAGAAATATGAGCTCTTGATTTGTATTTAGTTTTTTTGTGAGTGATGTGTGATATGGCCTCATGTCTGTGTGTGTGTGTGTGTGTGTGTGTGTGTGTGTGTGTGTGTGTGTGTGTGTGTGTGTGTGTGTGTGTGTGTGTGTGTGTGTGTGTGTGTGTGTGTGTGTGTGTGTGTGTGTGTGTGTGTGTACATGTCTGTGTGTGTGTGTGTGTGTGTGTGTGTGTGTGTGTGTGTGTGTCTGTGTGTGCATGTGTGTATGTGGATGCGCACACGTGTGTGTGCATTTGTATGTGTCTGTGTGCATGTGTGTGTGTGTTTGTGTGTGTGTGCACGTGTGTGTGTGCATGTATGAATGTCTGCTCATGTGTGTGTGTGTGTGTGTGTGTGTGTGTGTGTGTGTGTGTGTGTGTGTGTGTGTGTGTGTGTGTGAGTGTGTGGGTGGGTGTATGTGTGTGTGTGTGTGTGTGTGTGTGTGTGTGTGTGTGTGTGTGTGTGTGTGTGTGTCTGTGTGTGTGTGTGTGTGTGTGTGTGTGTGTGTGTGTGCATTTGTATGTGTCTGTGCATGTGTGTGTGTGTGTGTGTGTGTGTGTGTGTGTGTATGTGTGTGTGTGTGTGCATGTATGAATGTCTGCTCGTGTGTGTGTGTGTGTGTGTGTGTGTGTGTGTGTGTGTGTGTGTGTGTGTGTGTGTGTGTGTGTGTGTGTGTGTGTGTGTGTGTGTGTGTGTGTGTGTGTGTGTGTGTGTGTGTGTGTGTGTGTGTGCGCGTGCGCTCATGATATCAGAGGGAGACCAACTGTTGAATCTTCTTCACATTTGAAGACGCTTAAATGGCGGTTTAGGTTAAAGCTGCCATCTTACTTGCTGAAGTGAAATGCCCCGGGCAATGAATACTGAAGAAGGAAAGAGCAATGAATATCCCAAACACTTTCTCTGTCATTTGATGGCTAAGCTGTTGAATGCCCTGTTTTACAATGTTTGAAACAAATCATATGACTCTTAACTGATGCTTTAATATTAAAAGCATCTTCTGATATTTTTACCTTTTAAACGGTTCAGAGCCCAGATGCCTATATCCACTTCTTATGAATGGAGTTGGCCTGAGTCACAGAAAGTAAGGATTAAGCATATAGCGGGTGCACACATCTGAACCGCATAGAGCAACAAGAGATTGCGAACTATCCAAGAATGGCATCACCACTTTTATGTGCTGTCTCTTGAACTATAATAATATCCGAGTTAAGGCATTTCAGCATCTTCAAACTCCGTTATCTTCTTTTCATTGATTTTGAATTACCTTTAATGTGCAATTTCATTACCACGATGAGGATGGAAGATCGGATGGTGTTAGTGACACATTTTGGTGACAAAAGTGAGTTGTGTGCACATGTCCTAGCTCAGTGAGAAAGATCACTGCATCACACAGAATGTTACAGCTTTATGTATGCAAAACTAACCCTTAAACTGTGATATATACTGTTATGATGTGAGCAACAAATTTATGATAAACAGTAGCAGCTGTTACTTAATGTGAAAACAACAGCAACAATGAAAAGTCTGTAGGAACAAAGAATGTTCCATGGTACCAAAGATGCATACTGTAGGAACAAAGAACGCTGTTCCGTGGTACCAGAGCTGCATACTGTAGGAACAAAGAACGGTGTTCCGTGGTACCAGAGCTGCATATTGTAAGAACAAAGAATGCTGTTCCGTGGTACCAGAGCTGCATACTGTAGGAACAAAGAACGCTGTTCCGTGGTACCAGAGCTGCATACTGTAGGAACAAAGAATGATGTTCCCTGGTACCAGAGCTGCATACTGTAGGAACAAAGAACACTGTTCCATGGTACCAGAGCTGCATACTGTAGGAACAAAGAACACTGTTCCCTGGTACCAGAGCTGCATATTGTAAGAACAAAGAATGCTGTTCCGTGGTACCAGAGCTGCATACTGTAGGAACAAAGAACGCTGTTCCGTGGTACCAGAGCTGCATACTGTAGGAACAAAGAATGCTGTTCCGTGGTACCAGAGTTGCATACTATAGGAACAAAGAATGATGTTCCCTGGTACCAGAGCTGCATACTGTAGGAACAAAGAATGCAGTTCCCTGGTACCAGAGCTGCATACTGTAGGAACAAAGAACACTGTTCCCTGGTACCAGAGCTGCATATTGTAAGAACAAAGAATGCTGTTCTCTGGTACCAGAGCTCCATACTGTAACAACAAAGAATACTGCTCCCTGGTACCAGAGCTCCATACTGTAACAACAAAGAATACTGCTCCCTGGTACAGAGCTGCATACTGTAACAACAAAGAATGCTGTTCCGTGGTACCAGAGTTGCATACTATAGGAACAAAGAATGATGTTCCCTGGTACAGAGCTGCATACTGTAACAACAAAGAATGCTGTTCCGTGGTACCAGAGTTGCATACTATAGGAACAAAGAATGATGTTGCCTGGTACAGAGCTGCATACTGTAACAACAAAGAATGCTGTTCCGTGGTACCAGAGTTGCATACTATAGGAACAAAGAATGATGTTCCCTGGTACAGAGCTGCATACTGTAACAACAAAGAATGCTGTTCCGTGGTACCAGAGTTGCATACTATAGGAACAAAGAATGATGTTCCCTGGTACAGAGCTGCATACTGTAACAACAAAGAATGCTGTTCCGTGGTACCAGAGTTGCATACTATAGGAACAAAGAATGATGTTCCCTGGTACAGAGCTGCATACTGTAACAACAAAGAATGCTGTTCCGTGGTACCAGAGTTGCATACTATAGGAACAAAGAATGATGTTCCCTGGTACAGAGCTGCATACTGTAACAACAAAGAATGCTGTTCCCTGGTACCAGAGGTGCATACTGTAACAACAAAGAATGCTGTTCCGTGGCACCAGAGTTGCATACTATAGGAACAAAGAATGATGTTCCCTGGTGCCAGAGCTGCATACTGTAGGAACAAAGAATGCAGTTCCCTGGTACCAGAGCTGCATACTGTAACAACAAAGAATGCTGTTCCGTGGTACCAGAGTTGCATACTATAGGAACAAAGAATGATGTTCCCTGGTACCAGAGCTGCATACTGTAGGAACAAAGAATGCAGTTCCCTGGTACCAGAGCTGCATACTGTAGGAACAAAGAATGCTGTTCCCTGGTACAGAGCTGCATACTGTAACAACAAAGAATGCTGTTCCGTGGTACCAGAGTTGCATACTATAGGAACAAAGAATGGTGTTCTGTGGTACCAGAGCTGCATACCGTAGGAGCAAAGAACACTGTTCCGTGGTACCAGAGCTGCATACTGAGCTATCCCATGAGGGCTGCGACAGGTCACTAGGTAAAAGCTGTGAAGCACCACTTCATGTTTCTAGAATGTTCTCTGTCCTTTAACTAGGCCTGAATTCCCAGTATCTATTTAAACCTGCAGCTTCAGTGCTTGGTAACAGTAGTCACAGCAAAATATGCTGAACATTTTCAAATGTGGCTTCTGACATTTATACTTGATAATTGTTATACAACAGAACAGAAGTTTTGATAACATAGGTTCATAGGTACTAACTGGGCATGTGGTCCAGGAGTCCATTGAGGAACTCAGACCAACTATTTTCAAAATGGGTAAAAAACTTTCTTACACTGTGAAGGACACCAATGAGGAAGAGAAAAGGCAAACGCTACTAAAAACTCCTGATGTCCACCACAGCAGTGGAACTTAATAGTAAAATCAAAACTTTAATAAAAAGAATATAACATAAAATAAGCAGTCCTCAGTCTTCCGATAAGCGCTTTCGGCAAATAAGCCTTCCTCAGATTGTATAAAAAGGACTGTTCAGCTTTTGTATTTATAAGGCATCACAGCCATTCCTCATTTAGTTCTCTGACACACCCTTGTTGCAAACCAAAAGGAGGCCGGCTAGCAGAGAGGTATAATTTCCTTCATTGTAATTAAAGGGCAGTGCTTCTCTTTACTATAGGATTGTATATGAGAAAACTAATAGCTATGGATGTGAATACATTATATGAACGAAACAACATTCAAGTAAACTTGCTAATCATATTCCTTCTATTCTTAAATGCAGGTTTTAATGGCACAGTAGTATTCAAGCCTGGTGATCTGTTTGCTCTTAAATTAATTATCCAGCATGTTTCCCTTAGCTCTGTGCGATTATGAACATCACCTCCTCTTGTGCTCTGACAAACTGTCTGTATGGCCTTAAATACAAAGTAATGAGGATACTGTGCTATGTGGGCTGCTAAGGCATTATTGGGATCTTTCTGTTTGATGTCTCTCAAATGTCTGAGGATACGTTCCTTAAGACGTTGATCTGTTTTGCCAACATAGAAAGCACTACATTGGCAGCAAGTCGCTAAGTATATGATGTGGGAACTAGTACAATCAGCATAAACATTAAAATTGTACTGTTGCCTAGAGTATGGATGTACAAAAACATTGGAGCTGTCAATGGAGTTGCAAGCTTTGCATCTTAAGCACTTGAAAGTGCCCTTTCTATTAGAATTGGGCCTATTTCTTTCAAATCCATCTTTGTTGCAAATGAGACGTTTCAAATTCTTATTCTTGTATAGGAATCTGGGCTGTTCACCTACAATGTCTCTTATTTTGTCATCAGTTGTCAATACTGGCCAAAACTTCCTAATAACTTCACATACTTGCTTATTGTCAGCAGTGTATGTTAACAGACATTTAAGTTGCTGTGATTGAGTTTTAAGATCCAGGCTCCCATGATGACTCGATGTGGGTTCAGAGAAGTAGGGACATCCCTTTCCTCTCCTTAATTCCTGTGGATCGATCATGCTTCAATCTTAGATTCTTTCTTTTATAGGATCTTTTACTTAAATGTGTCTCAATATTTCTCTGTTCTGCTACAAAGTCTTCATTCTCAGTACATAATCTTGAGGTTCTTAAGATCTGATTCTCAAAGATGTTATCAAAAATATGTCCCGGGTGCATACTCCCCCTATGCAGATAATGATTTCTCCAGGCTTCTTTTTTATGAATTCCTGTACTGATACCTCTATCAGGATGCAGATGAATCTTTACATCCAGAAATTCTATGGTCTCCGAAGAATGTTTAACTACAAACTCTAGAAAATCAGTGCTCTCGTTTATAAAGTTGACAAAAAGGTCCAATTGTGTAGAGCTGCCTCTCCAAAGGATAAAGACATCATCCACAAAACGGCCATAGTACACTAGATATTGTTTCCAAGTGCTATGTATCAGTTCATTATGTTCCCACTCAGCCAGAACCAAATTAGAGTAACTATTTGCACATGGGGTACACATGGGGTGGGAGGCTGGCACAATGGTTAAGGTGTTTACCTTAGAGAAGCAAGGTGCAGGGTTTGATTCTCACATGGGGTAATTAACTAGACTTAAAATGGCCAAGAAGGGCAGTTAGCCAAGTACAAACCTATGAAACAGACTATCATCGTAAGTTTACCCCAGGGGTCACATCTGTGTCACTGCTAGACAGGGGCACAGTAAACTAATTCTATTATTTAAGGGGACCTTCACTGTGTCACTACTAGACAGAGACACAGTATTCTAAACCTATTCTGTGCATTTTGCACCATTTTATGGGGTGGCAAAAGCCACATCACTATGGCTAGGCTTACAAATGCCCCAGGGCAGATAGCCTAGTACTAAACTATGAAACTATAGCCACACCCCATGTCTACAAATAGAAAGAATCCCCATACATAAAGATGTAATTTTCCAATACAAGTTCCAGCAAGGAACATATTGGTTCTATTTCCGTACTGTTCCTTGCTAGGAAAGATCTTATTGCCTGTAGACCATAGTCATTCAGAATCACCGTAAGCAAACTCTTGATGTCCATTGTCACTAGCAACAAATCTTCATATTTCTTGAGGTCCTTAGTAACTAAAAAGAGTTTTTCCAGAAAATCTCCTGAGTCCTTCAATACAGTTCCTGCTAGTGGCTGGGCCTTCTTTAATTCATTCTCCACGTACATGGAAACAGGTTCAGTTACCCACCCCCTACCAGAAACTATGGGACGTAGGGGTGGGCCAACTGGATCCTTGTGAATTTTGGGGAGTCCGCTGATGTATAGAAACATAGGTTTAGGGCAATCAAAGAACTGATATAGTTCTTGTGAGATATTTGCCTCTATCAATAGATCATATAGATGGCTACAAAAATGATCTACCTTAGTCGTAGCTTCACTGCAACTTAAATCTCTTATACGTTCTTTCATCATCCAGCATAGTGGCTTCTGACATTTATACTTGATAATTGTTTTACAACAGAACAGAAGTTTTGATAACATAGGTTTATAGGTACTAACTGAGCATGTGGTCCAGGAGTCCATTGAGGAACTCAGACCAACTATTTCCAAAATGCTCCAGAGCACTGTCTGGTTAAATGACTTACTGAGTTAATAAGTACAAAACAGGACAAAACCTCCTATCCTTCGCTTTAGCACGCCTATGGAACTCCCTCCCTCCCTCCATCCGTACCACCACCAACCTTCCTGGTTTTAAAAAGTCACTGCACTCACACCTAACATCCTCACGGGAATGCTCCTGCTCCCATCCCTCATAGTCTGTTCTCCACTTCTTATAGGCTTCTATATCATACATCAACAGTTACCAAATAATAAGCCAACTGCAACAACATCTTATAATTCTCTAATCCTAAGATTCCTCTCTAGAAACTGTATATTTACCATAGCTATGCTCTGATATTTCTACAAAATTTAACCTAAAGAATGTTTTACTGCACCTGCTTAAACCTTTGTTTTCAACAAAATGAAATCTAAACACTACATTATAAATGCTTAATCTCTGTCTTGTCTTGAGTCCACAACTGTTTGAATTTTAACTTCTGAAATCTTTTGTTACCACCATTTTAAAGCATTATCTTTAACCTACTAATGTTTGTAATTGTAAACTACTATAACATTGTTTTTGTAATCAATAATGCTATAATATTCTTTGTAACCTTTGTTTTGGAGCTTTTCTCCCCAGGACTCCATTGAAAACGGGTTCTCTTGGCCCAATGGACTATCCTGGTAAACCAACTGCAAATAAATAAATAAATAAAATAAATAAATAAGTGGAGACTGTGGGAATCAAACCCAAGATTACAAAAAACTGCTCATGGATAGATCGTAGTCTTAATTCTTCTATGCTAACAGACTTTCACATTTTAATTGCAAGATCAACATCTTTCCTGCTTGCTGTAGTTGTGGTTTTCAATGAGTCTTGTGATGTTTTCAGCTTAGACTTCATTTATCTATATCTGTATATTTATATGTAGATATATATACAGAGAGAGAAATTTCTGAATTTTTCATAGATGTGTTTTTTCCTAGCTGACTTTTATTAAAACAGTTGTTCTAATAATCTCTCAATAGCTTGAATCAGGGAGATGAGCTAATGTGAGGTGGGTATGGGATTTGTTTATAAAACATGAAGTGAGAGTTAATACTTAGTGATAAACTGTTAATTAAAAAGATAAACAGCTTACATATAAGTACTAGGCTAGCTATCTTTGTGGGTCATTTTAAGCCTAGCCAGTTTCCTTCAGTGAGAATCAAACCCTCTATGTTGTGTATCTGAAGTAAACACCTTAACTGTTATGCTAACCCCCTAACCATAGTGGGATCTCATGTGTTTAATGTTGGCATAAGTGTCATTTACCATATTTTGTGTTTTGTGTCAAACATCACCCTAGAGCTAGGGTATAATGTTGACCTGTTTTCTTGCAAGGCTGAGGCTGAAGAGATAATTAGCAGTGAGAGAGCAGGCCTGTAGTTTGACTTAATGCAACTTATAGTATGGAAAGTAGGGAATGGACCTCGTCTGTCTGGTGCTGGGAGATCTTCAGAAGGGTCATTGTATTAGGTATTAGGGTTTACCAGCCTTATTTATGTGGCTTTTTTGTCAAGAATTTGAAAACAGCTGTGGTATCTTCTCTGCAGGCAACATAATGGTTCTCACTATCACTATTTACTGTCTTTTTTAGGCACAAGGCTTCCTTATATATCTCACATTTGCTCCCCAGTCTCTTTGTTCTTCTCTCCATCAAGCCTGAAAAATTGTTGTTGTACAACAGTACTTTTTGTCGTAAACAGATTTATTTCAAAGTGGTTAGAGTTTCTGAATTATTAGGTTCATATGCGAATACTATGTTGCTATTCTATAGATTATTACAAGTCTAGCAAATAATTAGAGGTCAGAATCAAACCCTGTACTTTGTATCTGTAAGCTAAAGACATTTACCATTATGCCAACCCCTCCTCTATATTATTGCACATTATTTTAACATTGTACTTATTAGTATATTCAAATGTCTGATAAGTCAGTTAATACATGTCAAGTGGTGGGCAGATAAACCAAACACTTTGCACTCTAAGTTTCTCTTTTAGGTCTGTGCTCATAACATAAATAACCATGGACATTGCAGTATGCTTAACAGACAGAATGTTTTTTAAATGACTTAAAAGTCAGAAAATATTTGACAGGGTCTGCAAAATAGATATAGTAAAAAAAAAATCGTCAAGAGCAGTCAGTCTGATTGAAGACTTTCCCCTTAAACTCCTGTACTGTTCTACCTTCTGCAGCTACTTTTCAGGTCAGGACTTCTTTTTTACTAGATTTCAAAATCAGGGATGTGAAGTTGGTAACTCGTTTGCCTGTGGAAGTGGTGACTAAATAAAGTAAGACGGTGTTCCCATTGGTGCCCACATCAGATGTCAGATATTCCAAAGCTAATTGCAAAAGGTAAAGTGGTGACCGACCATGAAGTCTTTGTGGTGGAGTCATGCATTTCTCCTACTCACTAGACCTTGTTTCCCTGTACTGAAGAGACAAGTCCTCCTTCTCCATTTTGCATCTGGTATACTTTAAGAAACTGGCACAATAGACAGTATTAGCTTTTGTGGAAAAAATATTTGGGAGCATGCCTGATCCTTTCCAGAAACAGACGTAGGTTGAAACTTAAAATGAAATTGTTTGCAGTCATGATAATACTACTGTGGCAGGGCTGGTCACCCAGCAGTGTAAACCTTGGCTCTACATGATTGTCACTGTTGAAGTGACACCCCAGCCCCATGTGTAAAAATAGGAAAAAGAGGTGCTGGATGGATGCATTGGTAAATGACAATACTAACGTAGGCCCTAGACAAACAACCAATCAATCAATAAATGCATACATGACAATCAATCAATCAATAAGTGCATACATGACAATCAATCAATAAGTGCATACATGACAATCAATCAATAAATGCATGCATGACAATTAGTAAGTGCATACATGACAAACAATCAATCAATATGTGCATTATTGACAATCAATCAATAAGTGCATACATGACAATCAATCAATAAATGCATACATGACAATTAGTAAGTGCATACATGACAAACAATCAATCAATATGTGCATTATTGACAATCAATCAATAAGTGCATACATGACAAACAATCAATACATGCATTATTGACAATCAACCAATAAATGCATACATGACAATCAATCAATAATTGTATACATGACAATCACTCAATAAGTGCATATATGACAAATAAGTGCATACATGACAATAAGTGCATACATGGCAATCAATCAATAAGTGCATACATGACAAACAATAAGTGCATACATGACAATCAATCAATAAGTGCATAAATACATAAATAACGGTCCTCTAAATCCTTTTGTAAAAGGGAATTTAAGATGCCAGTTCTCCATTTCTTCTTATAACACATCCTCTTAGACCATGAAGATCATTCTTCATGGGCCCTGCTGACCCCTACCTCACGCTGTTAATTATAACGAAACAATGAATGACACAGGGGAGAATTACAGCTAGCCTTTGACAGATAATTCATCTCCAAAATTAAATCTTTTACTTATGTTTAAGGTATGGCAGTCTGAGGAAGTATTCTTCCTTTATTCGAAAGCCTCCAGGATCACAGAAGAAGGATTCATTAATTTCTGATACTGAGCCGAGCCACCACATACATTTGCCGATATTTTATACAAATTTGATTACGAGAATTTTAGCTTTGCTTTAATCTAAAGTCTGATCTTGCTGATTTAGTTGTTTTTGATTTGTCTGATCTTTCTAGTACATCCATTAAACTGGACTAATTATCAGCGAAGGCAGGTTGTTGAATACATGTTGTAAGATGTTTAGTAGTTCATCACTGTGGTGGCCAGATCTGCTTTATCAAAACAGAGCTTAACCTTTATTCTGACTTTTTAAAAGGTTGCATAAAGCTCTAGTTATTTCTCACAAAACTTTATTTTTCTTTATTATGGCTTTCTGACATGATTTGTTGTTTTGCTTTACAGATACAGGTAGCTTACTAAGCTATATATGTGTATGTATATATATATATATATATATATATATATATATATATATATATGTGTGTGCGTGTGTGTGTGTATGTGTGTATGCGTGTATATATATATATATATATATATATATGTACATATATATATATATATATATATATATATGTCAAATTTGAGTCTATATTATTACCTTGAACATCCAAAATACCAAATACAACTCCGTCGACACATAAATGTCGATCTACACATTCAGCAAACTACCAAGCCATCGAAAATGAAGACATCGAATGCATTACATCATCAAAAGCGCCATTCAGGTAAGTGAAACCCAACTAACTATATATTAACACACTTTTTGCAGGGGTCAAGACCCCCTGCACCCCCCCACAATCCCCCCCCCTACTTAAATATACCAACTTCGAGACCACACTACCGTGGGGAAAAAGATATATTTGCTCATCCCCAGGATCGTGCTGCTGGACAACAAACACGTTTGATGTCTTCATTTTCAATGGTTTGGTAGTTCGCTGAATGTGAACATCGACGTTTATGTGTCGATGGAGTTCTGTTCGGTATTCTGGACGTTCGAGGTAATAATATAGACCCATATAATTTATATATATAGGCAAGAAATTGAATAACCTATAATATTTTATATAATCTGTACTTTATATTCTCTGCTAAGTGGATACTTTTACTATACTAAACAGAAGACAAGTCGTAGTCAGTAGAACAGGGAACTTGGATATAAAATAAAAGCACAGTGTCCACAAAAACATCCAACAGACCACTGCAATGGCTAAAGGTCAGACCTGTAAATGACAGAATATCCTGCTCATATATGTGTGTAGTTTACAGGTCTGATGAAGTGGTGTATCTGCACCACGAAAGCGCTCACCAAATAAATTTGTTGGAACTTTTAACGAAATCTTTAGCTGTTGCAGTGGTCTGTTGGATGTTTTTGTGGACACTGTACTTTTTTCCCTCAAAGAAAAGGGGAATTTGAGAATAATGGTAGCATTTTACATTTTTGACACTGTTCTTATGTACACCCAGCAAGCAGGTACTCAAGTTTTATGTAGGTTATGAACTATATCATTTATTTGGTTACGTACTGTATAATATATGCATGGAGACCGTTTCATTATGTTGTGTTTCATTGCTTCACAGTTATTACCAGAGTGTGTGTATATATATATATATATATATATATATATATATATATATATATATATAGATATATAGATATATAGATATACTTTACATGATCAACGTTTCACAAAGCCAAAGACCATATGGCTGACACCATATGATTGACTTTTGAAATGTCAATCATGTAAAAAAAAAAAGAAAAAACACAACAATCACTAACCTTAACATTGCTAGCAGAGTGGCTCCACCCCCCACACCCCCTGAAACTTAAATATACCAACTCCGAGATCGCACTACAGTGCGGAAGATGGAAATCTTTTCATTCTGCACTGTACGGAGACGCATGGTCGACATTTCAAAAGTCGATCATATCGTCTCCGGCTTTGTGAAATGTCACCCATGTGAAGGGGACCCTTATAGATAAATATATGTATATATATATATATATATATATATATATATATATATGTTATATTATATGTTTATATTTAGTCACCACTTTTCCTAGCATATCAGTTATACATTGGTTACATGATGCCTGCAGACAGTATATGCCAGGTTATGTAATGCATGTATGTTTCACTGATTATTATATAAAGTTTATATAATCAGTAGCTCTGATTATCATTGTATGAACCACGTTATTTATGCTTCTACCCTCCAGACAAGAAATGCAACAGATCTTCAAGGAGAGGTTAAAGCAACAGTAATGCTACCACAACACATAACTACATACATTTATTTTTATTGTATTATTATAGCTGTACTTACATACATGTCTTGCACATGCCCCAAACTAAACAGAAATCCTGGATTTTTGCTTTATATTTTTGGTCTGTCTGTCACAGTAATTTGTGGATTTCTGACAATTCATTAAAGAGGAAAGTCATTAGAAAATGATAAGACATTCGAGTCTCAGACTTTATATCCTTCAGAAAATGCATGCTAATGCAGCACCTTTTATTCTAACAACGTTTTAAGAGCAATATTTAAAATATGTCCCTAGGCAAAATATTTAAAATATGTCCCTGATTTTCTGCATTTGTCCCCCACATTATTTTTGGCTTTGTCCCGTGGATGTATTTCAAATTGCTCCCAATGTAAGGGACTTACTACAGTGCAGGGGCGGCTCGTGGCATAGGGCTGCCGGACTGCAGCCCCCTCAAAAATAAAAAAGAAAGAAAAATGAGAAAGAAAAATGAAAAATAAAAAAAAAATATTTTTTCAAAATTCGCGGACTTCGCGCATGCGCATAGACCGAGTCCCGACTACTGTCGGTCTATGCGCATGCTCAAGGCAGTCCGGCCGTCCCCATAGGGGGACACAAGGAGACGTCTGTGCACTTTTACAGTGCACAGACTCACCAGGATTATGGGTCGCGTCCGGACTGCAAGAGCAGCAGCAGGGACTCGGGACAGAGCATTACCGTCGGGAAGGAGCATTAGGATCTCGCGGGTCTTGGACAGAGCATTACCGTCGGGAAGGAGCATTAGGATCTCGCGGGTCTTTCAGTATTGCGCGGGAAGGATGTACATTAGCTGGATGTATTCAGGTAAGGTGCCTTTTAATTTACAATGTTTATTTGTATGCTTTACTGGAGTTTGTGTGTGTATGGTGCTTGTGCTTTACTGGAGTTTGTGTGTGTATGGTGCTTGTGCTTTACTGGAGTTTGTGTGTGTATGGTGCTTGTGCTTTACTGGAGTTTGTGTGTGTATGGTGCTTGTGCTTTACTGGAGTTTGTGTGTGTATGGTGCTTGTGCTTTACTGGTGTGTGTGTGTGTGTGTGTGTGTGTGTGTGTGTGTGTGTGTGTGTGTGTGTGTGTATGGTGGTGTGGTAGGGAATGCCTCAGGCTTGAACCCTGTACCCTGTATGCAGGTGTTAAAGACTTGAGTTCCCTACCCACCACCATTTGTAAAAAAAATTCAGATTTTTGCCTCATATTCGATCTGATCTGTTCCTCATAATATCTGTGGTTTGTAAATGTTGCAATGCTTGATATTTGATGGTGTAGTAGTAGCATTGTTGCCTCAGAGCTGCAGGTTCTTGGGTTTGATTCTTGTCTGGGGTTCCTTCTTTGTGGGGTCTGTATCTTCTCCCTGTGTTTGTGTGGGTTTGCTTTTGTGTCCTCCCATGTTACAAAGACATGTCTGCATTATTTCTTACTGGGCCTCTACTGAAAATTGTTTATTTGTTCCAAGTCAGACTGTCCTGATTAAAAAATGTTAAATAAAATTGACAGGCATTTGAATTTCAGACTTAAGGGTTTCTGAATGTTTAATTTCTTGCGTATTTGATGGTGCAGTGGTAGTGTTGTTGCCTCACAGCTATAGGTTTTCTGGTTTGATTCTTGGTTGGGGTGGCTTCTGTGTGGAGTCTGCATCTCCTCCATGTGTTTGTGTGGATTTGCTCTGGTGCCCTGCCATTTTACAAAGATGTGTCTGCAGTTTTAATCCCTGCTGAAAATTGGTTTTGTTCTGTCCGCAGTAAAATTGACAGGCATTTGAATTTCAGACTTCAGGTTTCTGAATGTTTAATTCCTTGCATAATTGATGGTGCGGTGGTAGTATTGTTGCCTCACAGCTATAGGTTTTCTGGTTTGATTCTTGGTTGGGGTGGCTTCTGTTTGGAGTCTGCATCTCCTGCCTGTGTTTGTGTGGATTTGCACTGGTGCCCTGCCATTTTACAAAGATGTGTCTGCAGTTTTAATCCCTGCGTCTCTGCTGAAAATTGTTTTTGTTCTGTCCGCAGTAAAATTGACCAGCATTTGAATTTCCAACTTCATGTTCTTCAGAATACATAGTAGCACAACCTTTTTTTTTTTTAGCAATTTTCGAAGTTTATAAGATGAATATTTTAAATTTGTCCCTATTTTTGGGACTGTATTCCCCATTATTGGCTTCGTCCAGGTTTTGTGCTAAGGTTGACAGCTATGGCACGACCTGAAGTCACTGAATATGTTTGAGGGCTGTATTCCCTCATTACTGGGTTTGTCCAGGTGTTTTGTACTAAGAGGTTGACAGCTATGGTGAGAACTGAATTCACTAAATGATAGCCATTTAAGTTTCAGTCTTCCTCTTTTTACAAAGCAGCTGATATGGCGTAGTGGTATGTTACTCTGACTGTGTTTTGCCCAGGGACCTTGGCAGTAAAATATATGGTGGCAACACAACATTTTATTCTAGCAACTTTCCAAGATTATACAAGCAATGTTTAATGTGTCCCTGTTTTTGGGCTTTTGACCGCCCCCCCCCCCAAAACATTTTGGCTTTTTCCAGTTTTCTTGAGCTGCGAAGTTGAGATGCAGTTGAGTATTGAGTAGATTTTACAAGGAACTGAGAGCTGCAGGGGAATATAAGTTTAGTGCTTTGCCAAGTTAATACTATAGCACAACAGGCTGTGTACTTGCTTTTGATGCAGAAGGTTGTGGGTTCTACTCCCACAAGGGGTAGATGCTGCCGTACTGAGAATGTTCTCCTTGGTGAAGATACTAACTATGAGTTCGTTATCAGTTTGCCATCCATTTCCTCTTGCAATATTATTACTAGCTTATCATTTTTTAATGTAATATGGACAATTTATTCCTGAGGGGCAACAGACACTTTATTTTTCGATGAAACCATGAAATATAAAGGTGATTGCTAGCAGCAACCACTTCATTAGTTACAGATTTCTTTAATGTGGAATTATTTAGATGACTGACTTCAGAGATTGTGCATATTTACTGATAATGGACTGTAGAATTGTGCATATTTACTGATAAAGGTGGACTGTAGAATTGTGCATATTTACTGATAATGGTGGACTGTGGAATTGTGCATATTTACTGATAATGGTGGACTGTGGAATTGTGCATATTTACTAATAATGGTGGACTGTGGAATTGTGTATATTTACTAATAATGGTGGACTGTGGAAGTCTGAGTAGACTTTTTATGATAAATGTTCTCAACTGGGCAGTTTTGCCATTATGGGTGCATATGGTTTGTTTCATTGCTTACTGGAAAAATGTTCAAAACAAATTTAAAACATCCTGTAACAAGTGTACTGTATTGTACAAGGAATATAATTTTAGTACAATGAGGAAGGTGTATCAAAGAGCACATGTATGTTTCATATGCAAGGAGCCTATGATTCAAAACAGCCCAAAATTAATCTTTATCTGCCACTGGCAAAATGTATTTTCCTTGAATGTGGGTTTCAATGCTGTTTCAATGAATGTGAGTTTCAAGGGCAGAGAAGTTTTAATGCTAAGTTTTCATTGTGAGACTGCATTGCTTTGTTTAACAGATGACTTAGTGTTTGTGCTGTAAAATACAAAATAAAACTTTCAAATGAAGTCCAACTCATCATAGAAGTAAAGCAGTATGCACATTAGTGTTTATGGTAAATGGAGTGAAATAGCCAAGTATAATGGTTCATTGGAATGGCTGCAGAGGCTCCATTCAACCATTATTTTGTCAGGGGAAGGGCAGCAAACTCAGACAGGCCCAGCTGAACTATACCTCCCAACTGTCCAGATTTTCAAAGAATGAATAGATTTTTGCTTCTTATTTTTGGTTTGTTCATAAAATTTGTAGTTTTAATTCCTAAATGATTTGCCAGAAGTCACTCTAAGTTTCAGACTTCATAACCTTCAGAAAAATGCATGTTAAAGTAAGAGCTGTTCTATCAACTGTCTCAATTTATACAAGAGCAATTTTAGTACTGTTTATATGTGCCCCAATATATTTGGCCTTGTTCTGATTTACTGCATTAACAGGTTGAGAGGTACATGCAAATAAATTGCTTTATAGAATTAGGCATAGCCAACCTCTCAACTGTCCCCAATTTTTGGCTCAAAATGTTGCTCTTCCCCTTATAATCCCTCCATAAAATAGCAATTTTGGAAGAAAACATGGAGGGTTTACAATTAAGAAATAACTGTAATAATCAAAGTTATAGATTACTTGAAATGCATGTAGATTATTTTATATTTTGTCAGCTGCTCAAGGTAGCAGTACTAATATTAAAGTGTCCCTTCTTTGACAGGTAGCAGCTGTATTGTGTGTCTATTTTATATTTTTGCATCACGTTTTGTCCATTTTTCATAAAATTGTGTTTTTGGCAAATTAGTGACATCACTAAAGACTGAAGTTAGAAAATGACAGACATTTGAGTTTCAGATTTTATACCCTTCAGAAAATTCATACTAATGCAAGACCTATTATATTATCTTTCTAAGTTTATTAGAGCAATATTTAAATATTGTCCTTATTGTTGGGCCTTTGTCCCACTTCTGTGTATGGCTTTGTCCAGATTTCTTGCTCTTGAGGTTGAGAGGTATGACAAATGTGTCAGGGCCATCACAGTCAGCCAGAGAGATTTCAAATTGTGACATGCTTGTTGCACCCCACTCCCCATTTAGTGACTCTGGATGTGTCCAAGCAAGGCAAGGAGTAGTTGTATCTACCTTGGATGGGGAGGACACACTGCATAAGTACTACAGTGGCTTTTCATCTGTCCTTGATTTTGCAGAATGGTCTGGTTTCTGTCATATTTTTGTACTGTTGATTTATGCTTATTACTCAAAGTGCCTGTTGCTCTGTGTTTTTAAGTAGCAATGCTTTAATGACCATAAGGTAAGCTTGTCTGAGATCGTAAGATGCAAGTAAGCTTTAATAAGCATACTGTTAAAGAATTGCCAACATTGAGAGCCTTTCTGTTGTTGCCATGCAGAGAATACTTGACTAGATAATGTATAAGCCTTGGGTATTAAAGGACAGGATTCCATTATTTTAAAAAGCTCATTACACTTGTTGGAGACTTCCAGTCATCTCTACAGACTTTACCCGTAAACTAAACAGAATGCCAATCATGTGTGGTCCATAACCTGTACAGTAATCCTTTAAGCAATGTATCTTGAGCTTGTTTCTTGTTTGCTTTTCATTTTTTACTTTTATCATGTTTTCCCCATGAAACAAGTTGTCAGGCAGCAGGTCTTTTTGGATAAGAAACATTTTTACAAGTGGGGGCATCACATATATTTCTACTTTCAGCATGTTACTTGGTACTTTAATAAAGCTGAATATATTATAATTAGGACTGCAGTGCAAGGAGAAGTGGTTTGAGTTGAGTGCTTCTGGTTTTTCTTATACTTGATTTAGACTGGCATTCCAGTAATGTATTTAAAAAGTAATTTATTTTTTCATGCCTCACAACCTTTTGTTTCCAGCTAGATATTAAGTAAGCTGTCATGCAGCCAATGCATTGAAATATTTTTATTCTTCTACACTTATTTTTGTCTTGATTGGACTTTCATAATGATGGTTTGCCACCCAGGGCAGCGTATTTAATTACAGTTAGTTTTTTGTGGTTTTGTGCATAGCTCCTCCCCTTTCTGGTTGACCACACCCCCTCCCCTTGACCCCACCCATTCAGCTGTCTCCTGCAGCCCCCCTGTGATTTGAAGTCACCAGCCGCCACTGCTACAGTGTAAAGCCTATCCATAAACAGGCTTACACCAGAGGCCAGATTCCAAAACACCTGCTCTCAGAGGAAGTGGTCATTTGTACTGAGGGAAGGTGTTTTGCAAATGTGGCCCAGAATCATGCTATGAGGTTGAGGTATGCTTATATAACAGTGTTTAATTCTTATTTAAGCACATAACTAATTTTTTTCCCTGAGGAACATCGTTTTTGATGATACTATTTTAGTATCGTGCTGCAGCGGTAGCGTTCCTGAGGAACATCGTTTTTGATGATACTATTTTAGTATCGTGCTGCAGCGGTAGCGTTCCTGAGGAACATCGTTTTTGATGATACTATTTTAGTATCGTGCTGCAGCGGTAGCGTTCCTGAGGAACATCGTTTTTGATGATACTATTTCAGTATCATGCTGCAGCGGTAGTGTTCCTGAGGAACATCGTTTTTGATGATACTATTTCAGTATCATGCTGCAGCGGTAGTGTTCCTGAGGAACATCGTTTTTGATGATACTATTTTAGTATCGTGCTGCAGCGGTAGCGTTCCTGAGGAACATCGTTTTTGATGATACTATTTTAGTATCGTGCTGCAGCGGTAGCGTTCCTGAGGAACATCGTTTTTGATGATACTATTTTAGTATCGTGCTGCAGCGGTAGTGTTCCTGAGGAACATCGTTTTTGATGATACTATTTTAGTATCATGCTGCAGCGGTAGCGTTCCTGAGGAACATCGTTTTTGATGATACTATTTCAGTATCATGCTGCAGCGGTAGTGTTCCTGAGGAACATCGTTTTTGATGATACTATTTTAGTATCGTGCTGCAGTGGTAGCATTCCTGAGGAACATCGTTTTTGATGATACTATTTTAGTATCATGCTGCAGCGGTAGCGTTCCTGAGGAACATCGTTTTTGATGATACTATTTTAGTATCATGCTGCAGCGGTAGCGTTCCTGAGGAACATCGTTTTTGATGATACTATTTTAGTATCGTGCTGCAGCGGTAGCATCCCTGAGGAACATAGTTTTTGATGATACTATTTTAGTATCGTGCTGCAGCGGTAGCGTTCCTGAGGAACATCGTTTTTGATGATACTATTTTAGTATCGTGCTGCAGCGGTAGCATTATCACCTCACAGCAAGAGGTTCTCCCATTCAATTCTTGACTGGAGCGCTTTCTGTTGTGGAGTCTGCATGTCCTCCCCACGGTCGAGTGGCATTCGAAAGACATGTGTAAATGGGTGTGCCTTCGTTGAAGGTTGGGCATTGAGCTGGCACCTCGGCATCGTAAAAATCTACTGCCAATTATTAGCAGACCAGAGTTCTGCTGTGGCGACCCCTAACCACGAAAAGCCGAAAGAAGGAACAACTGCTGGTAATTTAGTCCTAACAGGAACTGCAAAGGAATTGTTTGGTTAGTGAGTATGTCAGGAGGTTATCTCTATGTGTTAGGTTAATGCATTTAGGATTATATTATATTTCATACAGTAAAGCTTTACAACTTCAAACTATATCATTATTTTATGAGAACAGTAGCATTATTGTAAGTCTGCTATTACCCATTCTTTTTTATCAAGAAACATCTTTAGTTAATTATCACTTATGACATAGGCAGTCATCCATTTATATAAATAAAACAGACCATATTGGCATATTTTAAATTTCAAATATTATATATCACATATAGGTTCATAGGAGGTTACTAGGCTATTGGGCCTAGGGTCTTTATAAGCCTAACCGTGTTGTACCCTTTTCCCCTTATTGCCCAGTTGTATGGACTATATTTGCAGAGTGAGTGTATGATCAGCACTGCTTACCCTTATTCAACAGGGACATAGGTGACACCCCCCAGGGTAAGTTTACAGTCACCCATCCAGTTGTCTAAGTTACCCTTAAATGGGGTCATTGAGGAGCTCTGTTTTACATGAATGGGAGTTTGTTCTAGGGGAGTGGCAATCTCTGGCAGACATATCTGTCTCTCCAGCATGTCCTGTTAGTGTCACAGGCTAAGTTAAAATCCCTAGAGTGAGTAAATCTTGCCCTATTTGACTTGCAGATGTGCAACATTTCCATTAGGACAGGGTCCAAGACTGATCTATAGGCCAGCCAGAAGTCGCCTCTCAGCAGCCTATAAGATACAGAGTACATTGACAGGGCCTTCAGTCTGTCCATGTAGGTCATGTGTTGAAGGCTCTGAATTTTCTTGGTGAGAAACCTCTGAGGTCTCTCCAGCTGCTGCAGGTGTCTGGTGAGGTGCATGCAGAATGGAGTATTGCACTCTATTAGTGGGCTGATGAGGGATGAGTACAGGGCAGTTATCTTTTGCTCTGGATACGATGCCCTCACTTATGAGATGTGCGACATAGAAGGCCTTCCTTACCACTGTGGGCACAGTTCTGACATAGCTAAAGACTACCTTGTGATTATCCTTAGCTAGGGCTGCTAGTTTAGCTTCGTAATTGGCTTTAGAGGACTTTGCAATGTACCTAATTTGAGTGTTCGAGCTGTGGAGGGTGTCCTTCCTCTGCTGAGTCAGTTCCCTCTTGTTCTTAGACATTAGTTTCTTCCTCTTCTTGTAGAACGTATTTATGCTTGATGTCCACCAAGGAGACTTGTTTTTTGTGAGGACCTTGTTTTTATCTGTTCAGGTACAGTCCAGTCTATAAATTTGTATAGGTGTTTATACAAGGCATTTGTGTACACCTCTGTATAGGAGTCATTGCTGACAGTGGTAACAGGGGCGTTGAAACTATACCCTCACTTAGGAGACTATAGTTGCTTTGGAGAAATTTTCATCTTTTTCTCTTGAGGAGAGGTCAGGTATGATTGTTACTTCATACAAGACTGATTTATTATCAAACCTTACCAGGGAGGGCAACACACAGGGAGTAATGCAGCGACCACCTATGTTGGTGAGTTCTAAGTCTAGGACATATGACCCCCTTGTGGAGGTGCAGACTATCTGTTCTAGAGCATTTGTATTAACAAAGTCCAGGAACCTTAGGGTGAGCATGTCCATGCGCATATCAGACTCCCAATCAATGGAAGAATAGTTGAAATCAGTCATGACCAAGGTGTTTGGCTGTATAGTTAGTGACTCAAGTAAGTCCAGGTAGGCAGAGTGGTTCTTGTAATTCATGGTGGGGGACCTATAGCTAACAATGATATGGAAGGGGGGTTTCCCTACATTTAGTTGAACTCAGAGTAGCTCTAGGGTGTCATACTGTTCGACCAGTTTTGAGGTGTATTTGTCTTTAATGAAGATGGATACACCTCTGCCTTTGGTTATTTCATGCTCATTTTTAGGTCTGAATGTGTGGAATGCATTGTAGCCTTGAATGGCCAGGGTGCTGTCTGCAGCCTTGAACGATGTCTCTGTGACTGCACAGACATCGGCATCTTCCAATGTAAGGAGTGCTTCCAGTGAGTGCAGTATCCAGTTTAGACTCCTAGCATTAAGCAGCATAACTTTGAGTTTGTTATGACATTGCCTAAAAATGGCACTATGGAGGAGGCAAGTACCTTTAACAGTAACCAAAAGCCAATAGGTGACAGGTGAAGACCATCTCTGGCAAAGCAGCGTGGTCATTCGACCATATCTTCCCAGGTTGACAGATACTGGATCCCCCTAGATTGACACCAGAAGCTAAGCTAATTGTTGAAGTCTATCATTTTTTGTTTATATTGAGGCATCATCCTGGCTGAAGGTAGAATGTTGCTTAGGGCTAGGGACATACCTGCCTGGGGCACATAATCTGAGAGCTCAGTTATGTCTCTTTTCATATAGTCCAGTGAAGTCCATCTCAAGTCATTCACTCCAACATGGACTATGACAGAGTCATAATGGTACTTGTTGACAGACTCGAGTGTGTGCGTGATCTGATGAATCCTGGCACCTGACAGGCAGCTGACTGTGACCTTCTCCTCTCTACAGATAGTGTCAGTCAAACATTACAAAGCTTTTTCAATTCCTGCTTTCCTTTAAACCTCATTCCTCCTCCAAAACATTATTCTGCAGGCATTGTTCCCAGAATTCCTATTTTTTCTATGTCATTTTCTACTGCCCTTTTCTAAACTTCCCACTTCCGGTTCTTTTATCGCTGAGACTGTATTCGCTACTTTTGATATGGCTGGTTTAGACTTTGATTTCAATTTTTTTAGTAATTGCTTTTTGGCAGCCACCAGATTTAAACTCAGCAAGAACTTACTATGACTAGATAATTCCAGTTTTGTATCACAGCTCAGAGAAATCATTTCCCTAGTTACATCAGTTTGGTAACCCAGTATTTCTGACAGAGCAGTCTGCAGGGAATTTTTAAAGTCTGTCAACTTATTACACTCCCAAAAAATATGTTCCTAATTATATCTTTCTTCCCCATCACACTGCCAACATTTGCCATCTAACTGAAGAAAGAATTCTGTGGTGTCTGCTTGAGGTATAAAAATACCGATGCAAAGACTTCCAAGCAAAAATCCTAAATCCTGTAGACTTTTTGCATATTTGGGAGCCGCACATCTAGGCTCCCATTGTTTCTTTGTGAATTAGTTATCCAATCTCTCTTCCCAACCCTTCCTAACCTCCTCTGATTGATTCTTATAGTTATCATACAATATTTTATGTGATCTAATAATTATCCATTTTTAACGGCAGTTTAAGATCTAGATTCTGCTGAAAACTCTACCAGTGCTGGTCTTTCACTTAGGATCATTTATTTCTTTCTCTCTGCCTATACTCTGATATCATTCCCTGATAGGAAAGGCAGTCTGTAGCCTGCAGTCCAAATGTATTCTTGGCCTCTTCCCATTATATTACCTTTCTCTCTGTAATTATTTATTAACAATACATTGATTCATTTGCCAGTTTTTTTCCAGTAAATTCCAGAACCCTCTTCCCTATTCTCTGTACCCTTGATTGCAGTCATCCCTATCAGAATAATATATTTTCTCCATTCCCGTGTTGGTTTAGTTCTTAGGATACTTTCTGCTACTTTATGGATATAATATGCTGTATGATTATTGTTTTTCTCCTTAAGGATCTGCTTCCAAAATACCCGTCTCTACAAATGTCTTGAGCTTCTCCCCATTTCACCATCATCCCTTTCTGCTTGTGCTGTATATAGGAGTCCTACCCATTCTTATCCCATGTCTTTCTTTTTTTTTAACTGTTTTTATTGCTTGCAATACAATTTTCACATTAAAATACAAAGTTGAAATAGAAGTATACTTGCAAACAACAGAAGTATAACTAAACTATTTACAAAAGTAACAATAATTCCAACTATTATTAAAGTAATTTTTGACAAAATAGTGTAAGAAAAGGCTTCCATGTTGCTAACATGTTTACATTTGTTTATTCAGCAATTCTTTAAGCTTTATCCATATGTTGTATGATGTGCTAACTCTAGTTGTCCTCATCTTGACTGTTAGAAGTTGGCAGTAACAGACATTGGTTGTCATATTTACAAATGTTTTCATTGTAGGAGTTTGCTTGTGTTTCCACAATTTGGTTAGAGTGAATTTATCATTCAATAAGGATTGCAAAAAAAACATTGATTTTGTCCCAGAGTGGTTTGATAACTCTGAAATCAACAAGCATATGTTGCCAATCCATGTTGTCACTTGCTTTACATCTTCAACGCAACATTTTTTTCTTATATATTAATTAATGAAAAAACATTCAATGGTATCGCATATTGAGTGTTTTTTCAGTAGTTTGAGTGCTGTTTTTCACATTTGGATTTAGTTTCTTATATATTAATTCACTTCTACGTGGTGTTATGAATATTTTATGTATGAACTTCCACGTAAATAATCTCCAGTTTATGGAAACCATAGTTTGCTTACAAGATATCAATATTTTTTTATCTTCCTTGCTAGGTTCATAGTTATTTATAGTTTTGAAATAGTCTCAATAATTTTCATTAATATATTCTTCTACATTTTGGTTGGTTTTATATATTTTAGATATAAGTTCTTTATCAGTTATTTTCTGATTTACTAATGTTATCATTACACCTATGAATTTTGAGATTTTATTTCTTACTGACAGTTGCATTCAATTTATATTATTTTATATTGTGTGTCTACAGGTGTGTATATCTAACCACATGTGCTTATTCAGGCTGTCAGTAAGAAATAAAATCTCAACATTCATAGGTGTAATTTGCTTCCATTCATCAATTGATACCAGTATATCAAATTATTCTGTTTAAGTTTATGGATTGTTTCTAAATTAAAAGTACATAGATTATTTTGTGTATATGCTATTGGAAATAAGAAAAAACATTCTTTATATCCTGGATTTTTGTAAATATAATCATTTAATAAGTTTAGCATTGAAGTGCTATATGAAGAATTAATCTTAATATTTCTATTATCCAAAATGTAACGTTTTAATATTCATAGAAAATTATTATTTATCTCATTTTGTTGTGTGGAAAGTATCTGATTTGACTATATACATATGTTCTCTTGAATGTCTTTCCATTTTGTACTATAATTTTTATTTAACCATAAAAAATGTTTTTTATGATTGATGATATTGAGTATAACTCTATTTCTGGCATACCAATTCCACGTAATGGCAATTCCCTTATATGCTGACTTACTCCTAGTCTTGGCTTGTTAGGATACCAGAAAATTGTAAAGTATTAAAGAACTGAATTCTCTAATGTTTTTTTTCTAGATGGGGATAATGATAAGGATTGTATTAAGTATATCATTTTTGGAAGTATGATCATTTTTATTAAGGTGAGCCTTTCCTCCATTATGAAAGTAAACATGTTCCATTTATTAATAAGTGTATTAGTGGTAGCTAGGTTTTTTTATAGTTTTATTCTATTGTGCATTTAATGTTTCCTTTTAGAATTATACTAAGATATATAATTTTACTATCTTCCTCTACATATTTAGAAAATCTCTCTTCCATATCATTAAGATTTGGTTTTGCTTTCAGTGAATTAAAGTATAGATTGTTTTCTGAAATGTCTTTACTGCATTAAATATTGCTTTAAGGGAGTTTTTATTATCATTTAATTTTCAAGAGACTATCATCTGCAAACAGTAGTATTTTAGAATGTAATTTATCTATATTCCTTTAATATCTATTTTCGATCTAATAAAATTTGTGAAACGCTCCATAACTAGAATAAATAGTAGTGGCAAGAGTGGGCAACCCTGTTTAGTCCTCGCAGTAATTGGAATCGACTCTGATAAATAAGAACCAATTTTATGTAGGCCAAAAATTTATCATAAAGTAAATTTACAAGCTGTTAAAACATATTGAGAAACTGTATTCCTGTGGAAGCAGTAATAAGTAATTCCAGTTTACAGTGTCAAAGCACTATTTAGATCTAAGCTTAACAAGGTCAGTCCTTGTTTTTTTTGTTATCTACATAATCTGTTATTGATAAAACTCTTTTAATGTTGTTGTATATATTTCTGTTTATTATAAATCGTGTTTGGTCATCATTAATCAGGCTTGGCAGAAATTGCTGGAACCTAGCAGCATGTTTAGCCATAAATATGTTATAATCAGTATTTAAAAGTGAGATTGGTCTATATGAGGAACAATCTGGATTATTATCTGCCTTTTCTTGTCCCATTTTAAGGGCACATATGTCTGTTCTACCTTTTCTCAAGTTTCACTACTCTTACTCAAGATAATTACAGAATTTCTCTGTTTTATATATGCTATCTTGCTAACCATGTTCTCTACACTAAAATAGTTTATTTATTTATGTTATTTAACATTTTTTAACTGGGAAAGTCTGACTTGGAATGAAGCCATTTTCAGTGGATGCCCGGGGAGAAATGCTCCAGATGCTTGTCTTTGTAAAGTGGGAGGAAACAGGAGCACCAGGAGGAAACCCACACAAATGCAGGGAGGACATACAGACTCCACACAGAAGGCACCCCAGCCAAGAATTGAACTTGAGAACCTCTTGCTGTGAGGTGATAATGCTACCATTGCACCACTGCGCTATCTGCAGATCTACAGTTCTGTTCACAACACAAAGATTTGTGTTATGTAGAGCAAGTATGCATAAAAGGTGTGCCTCATACCTGTCCACAGGTGTGTTAGTAGTGAGATCGTGAATGTGTATTACATATGCATGAATTCTATGCCTCAGAACTGCCCTCAAGTTTGATAGTAGTGAAATAGTGAATTTGTGTTATGTGTACATGAATGCTGGGCTTCAGACCTGTCCACAGGTGTGTTAATAGTGAGATAGTAAATGTGTTTATGTATGCATCAATTCTGTGCCTCAGACCTGTCCAGAGGTTTGATAGTAGTGAGATAGTGAATGTGCATTAAGTATGCATGAGTTATGTGCCTTAGACCTGCCCACAGGTGTGTTAGTAGTGAGATAGTGAATGTGCATTAAGTACGCATGAGTTCTGTGCCTTAGACCTGCCCACAGGTGTGTTAGTAGTGAGACTGTAAATGTGTGTTAAGTATATATGAATGAAAAAACAAAGAAACTAGTGGTCTTAAAACTTTGTTGATGAACTCAGAATAAATTCCAAAAACCATGGAACCCAGATAGTGTTCCAAAGCAACAAGCTTTTATTTGTGGGTCTATATCAGTTGAGAGAAAACACATTTATGCGAATACCTAAACATCGACCTCTATACCTCAAACCATGAAAATCCTGAACGCACTACAACCCACTACTTAGTACCTACCCAAACAAAATAAATAAACCACATACATAAACTAACCAAACCCTACAGACATACACCCAAACAAAATAAATAATCCACATACATACATTTAACAAAACCCTACTTCCAACACTACACTAAACCCCACATACACAACTATCTATGCACTATCCTTAACCCCTCCCTAACCCTAAGGTCTGTAACTACCACACACTTCCCCTACAGACATACACCCAAATAAAATAAATACATATACACGTAAAAAAACCCTACATCTAACACTACACTAAATCTTATATACATTACCTATCTATGTACTTACCTTAACCCAAATCCTAACCCTAAAGTCCTATCTATCGCACCCTTACCTTACGGAGCTATACCGCAGAGGGGCCAACCAAAACAAATCGACATTTCAGAATTCGCGGTTTTGGATGTTTGAGGTTTACGTACTTCACGCAATACGGTTCGTCGTATTCGTATTCGCGTAATAGGGTTTTCGCTCAACTGATATAGACCCTTTATTCGTCACAGACAAGTAATCCTCAGTAACAAAAAATCAGAAATATTTTAACAATGTTAAACATATCAGCTTTTATATACTTAAAAGTAGGTGTGGAAAATGTATGTATAGTATTGTTTAATTTTAAACCAGCCTGTTCAAGGCAAACAGTATAAACAGGGCTGTAAAAGTGCAGTTTAGAACAAGTACCCACCCCCACACATTACTACTGATTAGATTAAACTAAAAAATCCCTTTCTGCTACCTAATGCAATAAAGCCTTTATCATGTGTGTGACAAGAACTAAAATCAAGAAAAAACACATACCTATCCAACCATAAACATAAATCAAACTAGAAGACTATAAATATAAAAATACATCTGTCTAATAATATCATCCAGTAAATATCCATCCATGTGTATTAGTGTGCTTAAAACAACTAAGCAATTAACATCTAAGAAAAAAATCAGAAAAAAAAGTCACTTCGCAAAAAGTAGTAAAAAAACATACAAAAAGTGTATATATATATATATATATATATATATATATATGAATGCTGTGCCTCAGACCTGCCCACAGGTGTATTAGTAGTAAGATAATGAATGCATTGCTTGTGTGTGTGTGTGTGTGTGTATGTTCTGTGCTCTGTGCATAGATATATGTGTGTGTGTGTGTGTGTGTGTGTGTGTGTGTGTGTGTGTGTGTGTGTTCTGTGCTCTGTGCATAGATATGTGTGTGTGTGTATGTTCTGTGCTCTGTGCATAGATATGTGTGTGTGTGTGTGTGTGTGTGTGTGTGTGTGTGTGTGTGTGTGTGTGTGTGTGTGTGTATGTGTGTGTATGTTCTGTGCTCTGTGCATAGATGTGTGTGTGTGTGTGTGTGTGTGTGTGTGTGTGTGTATGTTCTGTGCTCTGTGCATAGATATGTGTGTGTGTCTGTGTGTGTGTGTGTGTGTGCGTGCGTGTGTGTGTCTGTGTGTGTGTGTGTGTCTGTGTGTGTGTGTATGTTCTGTGCTCTGTGCATAGATGTGTGTGTGTGTGTGTGTGTATATGTTCTGTGCTCTGTGCATAGATATGTGTGTGTGTGTGTGTGTGTGTGTGTGTGTATGTTCTGTACTTTGTGCATAGATATGTGTGTGTGTGTGTATGTTCTGTGCTCTGTGCATAGATATGTGTGTGTGTGTGTGTGTGTGTGTGTGTGTGTGTGTGTGTGTGTGTGTGTGTGTGTGTGTGTGTGTGTATGTTCTGTGCTCTGTGCATAGATATGTGTGTGTGCGTGTGTGTGTGTGTGTGTGTGTGTGTGTGTGTGTGTGTGTGTGTGTGTGTGTGTGTGTGTGTGTGTGTATGTTCTGTGCTCTGTGCATAGATGTGTGTGTGTGTGTGTGTGTGTGTGTGTGTGTGTGTGTGTGGTGTTTGGTTGACACCTCTTTCAGGATGAGTTCTTGTGCCTTGCACACACTGAGTGCTGGGATAGGCTGGAACATACCTGTGACCATGCGACATTGCATTGCATTAAATGGATAACTAGAGTATGAAGTGATGGCTTTTGAAACACTGCAATGCTTACATTAAATCGTTGCTATTAGGCTGCCGCCTAGACAATAAGTAACGAGTCATACAAGCCTTTTATTTTCAATATACTATTTTGGATGCCTGTTGAAGCTCTGAAACCTATAACTGTGATCCCCAAAGCAGCAGGCCAATGAGTGCAGAGGTGGAGGACATATGCTAAGTCCAAGGCGTTGTACCTTGAACAAGTCTCCTTACACCAGGGTATGGTAGTCTCTGAGTTAGTATAACAAGGATGTAAGGCACAACCCCTTGTGAGGGATGTGCTGGAGACAGCTGTATAAGGGTAACTACAGCATTCATGCATACTTATTGAAGACAAAGGGTCTTCCATCAGCATTTATATAGACTTGTATAAAATGCACCATGTGTTATGATTACTGTCCTTTTTGGGGGAGGATACTAAGAGCTTATCATCTATTCTCACATTGCTTTACTTAACACGTTTTGCAGCTCCTGTAATTTTGCAGTAAAGATGGTACCTAGATAAAACATTCTCCCTTGAGGTAACATAGCAGCTGCCCTGGCACTATTTAAAATTTTGTGGAGTCATTTTCTTACCACCGTTTCTTAAACCACATACTTCTGCACTTGTGAATTAGTAAGAGTAAGTAATTCTTACCACGCTAGTATCACGCATATCAGAAATCAGCTGATGACATGCAAATAAAATGATATGGACTGAAGTTTTACTTTTCTGACTATCAAATTACTAAAATAGTTAAGTGGCGTAATTGTTTAATGGCACTTTGAATGTGTTAGCATTTTTATTAGCTGACAATTTTTTTTGTTGATGAAACAGAATAGTTTATTCCACTGAACAGATATATGACTAAGTGAAGATGTGTGTCATTGAAAATGAGCATTAAATTAAGGTTTAGGTGAATCTGTGTAATCTGATCTTAATCGTGACACATTTCTTCATGCTTGAACTTGGTCTTTTCACAGTAAGGATGGGTTTGTTATCAGAGCTCTCGGCTGACATTAATAAACTTCTGTTAATTTTGCTCTGTGGGGGAGGGACTGCATTATGATGTTTCTTTTATTCTGACAAAAGGAGAAACAGAAAAGCTTGAATTTGTGTACTGATGGTCTTTTGCTGCTAAGAAAATTACTTTTGTAATGTACATATTTACTTTTGTGTTTCAGATGACTACAGAGACCTCACCAATGGATATTTGAGATAACTATACTGAATTCCACAGGATTTATTTTTTCAGCAGCATTTGGAAGACTTTGAACAGCACAATGCTTATTAAGGAATACAGAATCCCTCTTCCGATGACTGTAGAGGAGTACCGGATCGCTCAGCTCTACATGATACAGGTAAAATTGGTTTCTTTTTTAAGTATATCAGCTCTAACAGTATCTGCCAGTAAGGACCTGTAAGCCCATGGACTGGGTTCCTGTCATTGTCTGTTTTTACAGATGGACAATTCTACCCACCCTCCTCTCTGACTCGTCTGTGTGCCAGCGTTGGTCTCTCAGCGTCTCCTCCTACTGCTTCGTCACACCGATTTCGAATCATCCAGTACCCTTTCTGTAAATAAATAGATCTCTGTTTCTCTAATTCCAAAACCATCTACCATCACATATCTCATTAGTTTGATCCACTATCTTTATGGGCCAGAGCTGTATAGTGCTGAAAATAAAAACGTCATTCTGTTTTATATGCTTTGAGGCTCTGGGTCTTTGGTGTTGGAAGTACTTTCATTCAAGAGTGATGTCCATATTGGTTTCTCCTTGCGATGACAGACTGTGCAATGACATGTTGAGGTTGTGACCCAAATATGTATTCTTATGTTCCTTACCATTGCTGAACCTTAATGTTATCGCCATAAGCAGCTTGCCGAATTTCTTCCGAGAGTTGCATGCTCGATTTACATTTGGCTAGTTATTCTAATGACCAGGGCACTTCTCAGACTGAAGAAATTGTTAACTTTGTCCGGTGCTTAGCTTTTGTGCCCATGACTGACTTATGACTGTTTAATTAAAATTTGTCCCTTACATGTTATGTGATACCATCATGTTATGTTGACTTTCTTTCTTTAGTCTTGAACAATTTTCATATTTATGAAGTACTTGTGGATTCAGTCACTCATTTTCACAGAGTGCATTTTGAGTGCCATTTTGTTTTTCCATTTCTGACTCCCTTGTGTAGTTTCATTAATTTGCGTGGTCGTTTCTGACTCCCTTGTATAGTTTCATTAATTTGCGTGGTCGTCTCTGACTCCCTTGTGTAGTTTCATTAATTTGCGTGGTCGTTTCTGACTCCCTTGTATAGTTTCATTAATTTGCGTGGTCGTCTCTGACTCCCTTGTGTAGTTTCATTAATTTGCGTGGTCGTTTCTGACTCCCTTGTGTAGTTTCATTAATTTGCATGGTCGTTTCTGGCTCCCTTGTGTAGTTTCATTAATTTGCGTGGTCGTTTCTGACTCCCTTGTGTAGTTTCATTAATTTGCGTGGTCGTTTCTGACTCCCTTGTGTAGTTTCATTAATTTGCGTGGTCGTTTCTGACTCCCTTGTGTAGTTTCATTAATTTGTGTGGTCGTTTCTGACTCCCTTGTGTAGTTTCATTAAGTTGCGTGGTCGTTTCTGACTCCCTTGTGTAGTTTCATTAATTTACATGGTCGTTTCTGACTCCCTTGTGTAGTTTCATTAATTTGTGTGGTCGTTTCTGACTCCCTTGTGTAGTTTCATTAATTTGCGTGGTCGTTTCTGACTCCCTTGTGTAGTTTCATTAATTTGCGTGGTCGTTTCTGACTCCCTTGTGTAGTTTCATTAATTTGCGTGGTCGTTTCTGACTCCCTTGTGTAGTTTCATTAATTTACGTGGTCGTTTCTGACTCCCTTGTGTAGTTTCATTAATTTGCGTGGTCGTTTCTGACTCCCTTGTGTAGTTTCATTAATTTGCGTGGTCGTTTCTGACTCCCTTGTGTAGTTTCATTAATTTGCGTGGTCGTTCCTGACTCCCTTGTGTAGTTTCATTAATTTGCGTGGTCGTTTCTGACTCCCTTGTGTAGTTTCATTAATTTGCGTGGTCGTTTCTGACTCCCTTGTATAGTTTCATTAATTTGTGTGGTCGTTTCTGACTCCCTTGTGTAGTTTCATTAATTTGCGTGGTCATTTCTGACTCCCTTGTGTAGTTTCATTAATTTGCGTGGTCGTTTCTGACTCCCTTGTGTAGTTTCATTAATTTGCGTGGTCGTTTCTGACTCCCTTGTGTAGTTTCATTAATTTGCGTGGTCGTTTCTGACTCCCTTGTGTAGTTTCATTAATTTGCGTGGTCGTTTCTGACTCCCTTGTGTAGTTTCATTAATTTACGTGGTCGTTTCTGACTCCCTTGTGTAGTTTCATTAATTTGTGTGGTCGTTTCTGACTCCCTTGTGTAGTTTCATTAATTTGTGTGGTCGTTTCTGACTCCCTTGTGTAGTTTCATTAATTTACGTGGTCGTTTCTGACTCCCTTGTGTAGTTTCATTAATTTACGTGGTCGTTTCTGACTCCCTTGTGTAGTTTCATTAATTTGTGTGGTCGTTTCTGACTCCCTTGTGTAGTTTCATTAAGTTGCGTGGTCGTTTCTGACTCCCTTGTGTAGTTTCATTAATTTACGTGGTCGTTTCTGACTCCCTTGTGTAGTTTCATTAATTAAAACACACACCACGTCCCGGCACTATAAAGGCTGTCCTTTGTCTTTCTTTTGGTCTGCTACACCTCCGTGATATTTACCAGCATAAGCCACGAGTAACAAGTAGTTAGTTTCAGTATATTTGTAGAGGTGTAGCCCTAGAATATGAAACCATATTCCACACATGGCCTTTACTGGTGATCAGCCCTGGAGCAGAAATGCATTCTTTGTTTGTCTAGGAACTATCTGAATGACTGTGGCACTGTTTTAGTCTTTTATGTCACCCTCAGTTTTGGCTTTCTAGTTACATAGAAGTTATACAGCCTCTAGACCTTCTTTTCTTAGCTGGTGACTATGACCTACAAACTGTTATGCACATATACACATATATGCACATTTTATACATGTATATACTTACACATTTACACATAAACACATATATATACATATACACATGTATACACATTTTATACACGTATATACTTATACATTTACACATAAACACACATTTATACATATACATATACACATGTATACACATTTTATACACGTATATACTTATACATTTACACAAAAACACACATATATACATATACCTATTTGCATGTATACACATTTTATACACGTATATACTTATACATTTACACATAAACACACACACATATATATATATATATATAGATATATATGTATGCACATGTGTACACATTTTATACACGTATATACTTATACATTTACACAAAAACACATGTATATACATATACACATTTACACATGAAATGCACTGTTAGGGGCATTAATACCAGATTGAGGAAATTTAATGATATAAACAATAGTAATAATAATAAATGTCAGAAATCAAATTTCACATATACATATAAACAAACATACAGTATTGTTGCTTCACAGAAGTGTTTCTCCAGTTTGATTCTTGGCAGGGGTGCCTTCTGTGTGGCGTCTGCATGTCCTCCCTGCAATCATGTGGGTTTCCGCTGGGTACTCTGCTTCCCGCCCACATTCCAAAGACATGCGTCTACAGCATTTCTCTCCAGGCCTCCACTGAAAATAGGATGTGTCCTAGTCGGACTTTCCTGGTCAACAAATGTTAAATAAAATAAAAATATTCCTATACATGTATACACATGAATGCATAGATATATATATATATATATATATATATATATATATATATATATATATATATATATATATATATATATATATATCTATAGAGTGAAGCTGCTAGTAATACAAGAAAGGACTTGTGTTATGAATGTATATATATATATATATATATATATATATATATATATATATATATGTATAGTGAAGCTGCTAGTAATACAAGAAAGGACTTGTTTTATGAATGATTACTGAGTCATGAACTTCACACATTTTAGGAACTTCCCTGAAAAGGTTTATGACCCGAGAAACATCCGTAATAATAACTAACATAATTTAAAGAAAGCAGAATGGTAACTTTTGCAGTTTTATGCCAGGAGAATTTTAATGTAACAACACTTCATGTAGTGAGTCAGGGATGATGCTAAAACTTGTTTTAAGCAGGCTGTGCAACACAGTGGAACACATTAAATCTGTAACATTGCAGAACTTATTTTTGCATTAAAGTACAATGTCTTTGCACCCTGGTAGCTGGAGGCTTTTATCAGCATGCATGCTTTTTTTGTCTCTGGTCACAGCAAATCAGGTATTGAGCCTTGACTTTTTATCAGAAAATTATTAGGGACTAACAAAGCTAAAACTTGGCCACCATTCTGACTGCTGCTTGACTTTAGACTTAGAGTGATTGAATATAATGTGGGATTTAAGGGCCTGGTCCGCCTACAAAATATAAAGCTGTCTTGTTTTATTCATTATTTATGCAAATTGATTATTTTTAGAATTTTGGACACAATAAGTTTTCGCGTCTTTTACATTCAATATCTTTTGAGTTTGGACTTGGGAGATTCGGTTTATTTTACTTTGAGTAAGTATATTATATAGAATCCACTAAAACACAGGTATTTTTTATCAAATGCATTTGGTAGGCTGTACATTTTTATAATGCCCTCAAAGAAGTATCGCTTCTACCATTCTGCTTGGCAGTTTCATTTGTGAAGATATTAGAGATAACTGAACAGCCTACCCTACATGTTTCTTTCTGTCCCTGTCAGACTTGAATTAATGCCTTCATGGTACTTGTGACACTTTGTCAGTCTCTCTGTTTTTTTGTGACACAAGTATCATCTGTCATTATCATTTGCTTTGAACCCTTGTAACATCTTGATACTTTGGCATGTTTTTTTTTTCCTTTTACACTCGGATTGTTTTTTTAACTACTTTCTTGCTCAGAGCCAGAAGTTTTAGCGTAAGATATATTTTACATTTGCTTAAATCACACTTCTCCCCTGTAACTGCCTCCTTCAGTTTAATATCATAACTCTTTACATCAGGCGTTTTTGCTTAGAGGATTTACATTTTTAAAAGTAGCCATTTCTGTCTTGCATAGTGCCTTGAGCTATTTAATGGTCACTGCATATTCTGTGGCTCACTTTCTCGGCCCTCATCAGTGGTTAAACATCTTGCTGTACAGTGTTTGTTGAAGAGTGTACTCGCGTTTTAATTGTCTTCCTGTCAAATGATTCTGCTTTCTATATGTCTTTTCAGAAATGTAGACCCTGAGTTTAGCACAGTTTTTGTAACCTTTATGATGGTATTTCCAATTGTTTGTCTAGGCTTGTCATGGCCCTCTATTTATGCCCCATCATCTCAGTGGTTACCCTTTCTTCCCTTGTCATACTCCTTCACCACATGTGGCCAGTGATTAACCTTTTTCCTGAGTGATGGCCAACATGCCTCTTTGCATACTGTATTTTAAGGATTTTATACCAGCTTTTACGTTTTTTTCCCTTTTCACCTATTTATACCGTTGTATATTCCTCTACCCAACTTTCTTCCCAGATTGTGTTCTTCCCTTTGAATAGCAAGCTGGTTGCCAGCTATGCAGGAACAGTGCCTGACTGATCATAACCTGTGATGTGCATTTTCTTCTGGCCAAGAAAACACCTTTGGGTCAGGTACTTAATGACCTCAGGTTAGGTAGGATTATTCTGCTAAATCGTTTGACTTTAATCAGCCTTTGATTACGTTAACCACACTGTGTTATTGGCTAAACATGCTAGAACTGTAATCTGTTAGCTCAGGTACTGCCTATATATGGGACAAACAGTATTAAGGTTCATTACTCTGGATCATAATGCTTTTGTCATTTAGTGTTCCTCTAGTGGTCAGTCCTACCTCCACAATTTCTGGTCATATACATACTGCTGCTAAGGGACGTTAAGTGTTGCATCTTGAGCATTCAGGTCATTGGAGATCATGCGTACTATTTATGAGCATAAAATTCCCAGATCATAATTTCCCCTTTATAAGAATGGTTTGCCTGAAATGTGTAATTAGGTATAACTTGCTGTAATATTGTTGCCACTGACAGAGTTATTAAAATGAATTGACTGGCATTGTTTTGCTGTTCGCCGCTACTGCTGCCTCTGGTTTCTTTATTCATTAATGGTATATGATCAAGGAAGGGATTCTAAAAGATGACTTGCAATCTAATGCTCAGGTATTACTGGTTATTTATTCTGCAGTTCCTGAATAGAATGTAAGTTATATATAACACTACTATCCAAATTTCTGGGACCAGCTGTATCAGTAATGCATTTATTTACAGATTAGGGAATTTCCAGATCAGTAGCTCAGTTGTCTAGAAAAATAGTTACCTAGTACAGTATTAATGTCCTTATATTTAATGCCATGAAATGGCGAATCATGTGATTTGGCAAAAAAGGATATTAATTATGGTTACAAAATAAATTCTCTAATCCCTTCTGCTTATTCTTAAGGGCGTGCGTGTACTTACTCAAAGGAAACTGCTCTACCAGTTCGTACTTCCATGGCCTGACCCTATCAGTGAATATAACGCATGTTCTGTAGCCTTCAAAAACACACGTCAAGGTCTTGAAAAGGTATAATTCCTTACTAAGAGAAGGATAGTGCTGCAAAACTTGAACTCTTCAGAATGGCTTCAGAAACTATCATTATATGCTGTTTACTTTAGATTACTTAATGGTAACTTTTACCTGGTCTGTAAGACGATGTTTGATTCATAGATTCATAGGAGATTACTACATAAGCGGCTTAAGGGTTCTTACAAGCCTAGCCAATGTAACTCGATTTTATCCAATATATAGCCCATAGGGGCAAGAGGATGGCATAGGTTTGTGACTATGCTTTGAGTATGTTATAGATTGCCCCTGTCCATAAGGGGTGTAGGTGCTACCCCAGGTGTGAATTTGTGGTTCCCCATCCTTTGATCCAAACTGCATTTGAAGAGGGCCAGGGAAGGGCTCTGCTTAACGTGAATAGATAGCCTGTTCCAAAGAAGGGGCAATCACAGAGATGCATATCTGTCTCTCCAGCATGTTTTCTTTGAGTCACTGACTAAGTTTAGATCCCTAGATCAGGTGACCCTTGTGCTGTTTGACTTGTGGATGTGTAGCAGCTCCATCAGGGCTGGATTTGTGAGTGCCTTGTAGGTCAGGCCTAGGTCATCCCTTAAAGGGATAGGGCTTTTAGTCTATCCACATAGAATATGTTTACACACTCTGTTTTCTTTGTGAGGAACCTATCCAGTCACTCCAACTGCTGTAAGTGCCTAGTCAACTACATCTCAAATGGCACACTGTACTCAATTATTGGTCTAATGAAGGCTGAGTACAGTGGGGCTGTAATTTTATTGGATCCAAATGCCATAACTTTACTTATTAGTTGTGCTAAATAGAAGGCTGTCCTTAATACTGTGGGAACATGGTGGTCAAATTTGATCCAGTTTTGTTTGAAAGTGTATGCATGGAATGCACTGTTAGGGGAGTTAATGCCAGAATGGGGAATTTAATATTATAAATAATAATCACATATCAACACAGGTTCAGCAGTCAAGTTTCTTCAAGGACAGTAGATCATAAACTTGCCACCCAGACCAGTGAGTGACCCTGTTATCCTGGTACCCACACTGACGTGAAAAGGACAGTTGTGAATGTGGCATACATTTTTGTGGCTCAAAATCAAAATGATGGAGAATCTGCATTACTTCCCTACTTCCATGTTAAAAGGACCTAATAACTCATAGTTCAGGTCTTTCAGCCCCTGTCCTTCAACAGACTGCTCATCAGAAATCACTTCATCAAAAAAAAAAAAAAATAGCAGTTTTATTTATAAAATGTAGGACAGGCCTCATACCACTTTGGAGGAAGGTTTGACCCTTGCAGTCCCCCTTATTTAACATAACATCGTCAGAAGTTGTGCAACTTCAGAGGAGGTTTGTGATTTTTTTGATGAAGTGGTCCATTGATTGATCAGTACTGAACGGACTGTACAAGTCCCAGCTGAGGGGCTAATTCTAAATGTGTTTTACTGCTGCATGACACATCCTCTGTTATGTTTGCAACCACATTAATAGTACTTTGAGTGTTCAGTATAGATAAGACTAAATAGCAGGCACTGGTCACTTTAATACTTCTTTTCTAGCCTAAATGCTTAGCTATCCTGTGGGCAGATTGCCAGAGTTGAACTGGGCATTAAAGAGGAAGGGAAGAATAGTCCTTTTTTCCAGTGTTTCCCTTTGGACACAAACCCATTGTGAAGGAATGGAGTCTATTAAAAATTATTGGCAAGAATTGTGAAACATGATTATTCTTTGTAATGTGTTCCAGTAAGAACTCCTAATTAACTTTGTATGGTTACTTTTCTGGGAACGGCCATTCTGATGGGCAAACAAGTAAGCAACAAAGTGTGGAATGTGTGCAGAAGGGTAGGTCTTGATTTGCATTGAAACACAGCTTATTCAGTTCCGTACATTGTATTTTATTTCTTTCTTCCAAAGTGATTTATGCCATAGTTTCTTTTTTTATTTCTGTGCACTGGTACGTGAGATCCTGTTCAAGTGTAGTTTCACAGCCTACTAATTATAAAAGGCACCCTGATTTAACTGTGCATATATCCTTACAATGTTGCTTTCAACCAAAACCAGCAAATCTGTCAACTGGAAGTTTGTGTGACTCTATCTGTGTATTAATTCTATTGAACTGCTCTGAGGCAGCTGGTTAGCGTATGGAAAAACTTCTTGTTTTATTAGAATTATATATTATGCTTCTTAGTGTTAGCATAGATGCATGCTGTTCATTGCATAGACTCTAGAAAAAGCATGGATGATTTGCAGGGTCTGACTCTTTGAAATGAGTTCTGCCTTTTGGGAATGGTATGTGCTTTATAAATGTATAGCTTATCACACTTGTCCTAACATGTGCTAGAGAAGTCATTACTTTTAGCACGCGTCATCTGGCATGACAGGGCACACATAAGAGGTTTGCCACGTGTGAGGTGATTCATTTAAGGAATTGTAGCTACACTGAGTACTAAAGTAATGAATTGCCTAAAAGTTGAATTTACTGCATATAGTCAAAAGAGGAGCTGTAAATGGAGGATAGATCCTTGATGTAAACTCACCAAACTTTATTTTCCAAAGTCACAGATACAGGAATGTCTTTACCCTCAATGTCTTGTAATTAGACAACTATAGGATCAGACCAGATCTTAATTAAAGATACATATAAGGAAATGTGAGTTGCTGTGCATGCTCAGACTGTTTGCCATGTGTGCATGCTCAGGCTGTTGCCATGTGTGCGTGCTCAGGCTGTTGCCATGTGTGCATGCTCAGGCTGTTGCCATGTTTGCATGCTCAGGCTTTTACCATGTTTGCATGCTCAGACTGTTGCCATGTGTGCATACTCAGGCTGTTACCATGTGTGCGTGCTCAAGCTGTTACCATGTGTAGATGCTCAGACTGTTACCATGTGTGCATGCTCAGGCTGTTACCATGTGTGCATGCTCAGACTGTTACCATGTGTGCATGCTCAGACTGTTACCATGTGTGCATGCTCAGGCTGTTACCATGTGTGCATGCTCATACTGTTACCATGTGTGCATGCTCAGGCTGTTACCATGTGTGCATGCTCAGGCTGTTGCCATGTGTGCATGCTCAAGACTGTTGTCACGTTGGTTATTCTTTTGAAATGTACTTATTTTGCTAAAGTGTTAGGTTACTTTAAATTACTTGGTTTCAACTAATTATTTAATTGAAAGGGAAAAAGGTTGCTAGCAGTGATTGGTTTAAAATGTTTAGGCTTGTGATAGAATTTTATGTCGCGAAAGTGCTTACATGTTTCTTGCTAAATAAATTCTTTGGTTTTAGGCTGTGCGTGTCCTTTGCCTGCTTGGATTTCTTGCCTTATGTTTTGGAGCCTGGTCTGCACCTTATCTGGTGCTGTGGTTGTTTTTGCCTGTAATATCTGACACTGTTGTACTAAAGAGTTCCTTAAAGCGCATGGGTAAGAGAACTGTAAGCATATGAGCTTATAAAAGCACATTATATCAATGAGTTGCTAGTCATTTGATGTTACAGGCTCAGACATATGGTGTTTAAAGACACATCTCTCAGACATTTCACAAAGAAAAAAAGATAACTGTGTCCTTTGAACCCTCCAAAATCATTCTGTCTCCATGTGTGTAATTAAATCCTTTAGGTATATTCAGCAAGCTTTGTGAGACTAAAGGAAAAATATACAGGTGACACGTTGCCATGTTCCGTAGTCTTTGTACCTATTAGTGGATATTTGTTTCCTACTATGAGGAATGGTCACATTCCAAGAGCTGGTACTAGATATGTCACAAAAGAGAAAAATGATAGGATGTGTTTAAGGGTGTCGGGCTGAAACTATGCAGTTTAAATAAGTCAGCTGCACCTGTATGTTTTGCGTAGTGTGGCCCTGCTTTAGAACATCTGTTTATGTTGGCACAATTGTGCTAGACTTTTTAATTAGATGCTGAGATGCACGGAAGGGAAAACATGTTTCCAAAGGGATTTTTGAGCTCTTTACCCATCTCCCACCTGGTGCTACATAATTGGTCCCATTGGTTTAATATGCTTTCCTGGAGTAGGATGTTTGGAACAGGGGTACTGGAGAGGCCTTCATTAGTGTAATTTATCGTGCTATTGTGCAATACTTGACAGAGTTCCTGTCTTTCGTGAAGTGTAACATCCCTTGGGAGAAAGCAGTATTGATCTTGGGGTCTTTGCTTGTTTGGATAAAACCACCTGACACATAAAATAAACTAAAATAAAACAAAATACGCTCTTGGTGCCCTGTTAGTCTTGCTCACCTGAAAAAAAAATCACTTTGTGCCTTTGTTGAATCACAGACAGATTGTAAGTTGTTTTGTTAGAATACCTTTATATAAAGAAAGCAAAGCTGTAAGTGAATACGTAAGCCAGCATCCCTTAAAGCTGCTCATAACATCTGAATGCTTCTTCCCATTTTTTTAAATTTCACAACTTACCTTTAGACTGTGATCAGAATTCGTCCTGCTTTACAAGCTAACTCACTGCTTATATTCTCACTCTGTAGGCAGCCCTTTTGCCAGATTTGGGTAAACATATGAGTGCTCTGATGGGGGGGGGGGGGTTACTGCATTCTGGATCACTTCCTGACTGTGCAGCTCTGATGGGGGCGTTACATATGAGCGTCATAATGTGGGGGTATATATGAGCACTCTAATAGGGGGTTACTGCAGTCTGTGTCACTGCCTGACTGTGCAGCTCTGAAGGGGGGGTTACATATGAGCTTTATAATGGGGGGTATATATGAGCACTCTAATGGGGGGGGGTTACTGCATTCTGTGTCACTGCCTGACTGTGCAGCTCTGATCGAGGGATTACATATAAACGTTATGATGGAGGTACATATGAGCACTATGATGAGGGGGTTACTGCATTCTGTATCACTGCCTGACTGTGTAGCTCTGATGGGAAGGGTACATATGAACATTATGGGGGAGTTACTGCATTTTGTGTCACTGCATGAATGTGCAGCAGGTTTCTTTTGCCGTCACACACCTGATCTTTGCTCCTGTTCTGTTTCTGGGTCTGCAACAACTTTTTCAGTTACAACTGCACTCCATTCAGCCCACTGCTACCCACCCCACACTTTCCACTGTCAGCCACCCACTCCATACTTCCCACTGCCACCCACGCCACTCCATATTACCCACTGCCAGCAATCCCACTCCATTCTGCCAACTGCTACCCACCCCACACTGCCCACTGCCTCCAACCCACTCCATACTGCCCATTGCCAACCACCCCACTTCATACTACCCAGTGTCAACCATGCCATTTTATACTCTCTATGGCCATCCAAGCCATTCCACACTGTCCACTGCAACCCTCACTACCCAATATTTTCACTTCCACCTCACCTGCTGCCACCAGCACCACTCCACATTTTCCGCAACCACCAAAGCCACTCCATACTGTGTACTGCCAGCCACACTATGCTAAAGTGTCTTCTGCCTACAACTAGTTCAGCGTTTTGTTTGGCCACGTATGAGATCTGCTTATCATTTGATGGCGTTCTTTGCTATGAGGCTGTACCACATGCCTCAGATGACTATTTTTGAACAGCTCAGCTTCAAGTTGGAGTAAGCTTCTAATAGTTTTGTAGCCTCCTAAAGCAGATTTATTGGCTGCCAGAAAGCTGTTGCTGAATATGTATGTTGGGGGAGATTCTTCCTGTTTCCTTGCTTTAAATACCTGCTTATTTATCACTCACTTTCTGTGGCACATTCATACATAACATTGAGAGTAGATAACATGTTGCAGTCATGACTCCAGTAGATGATAGCAGTTCTGTTGCTAAAAGGCACCAAACCAGAATTACAAAACTGTAGTACATAAGCATGTCCCTCCCACCAGAAAACATCCTTTACTGTATCGACTTTCTTTTACCACAGCAATTCATGTTCTTAGTAGGAGCTGTGAATCCATCTCATTGGTATTCTGTATAAATATAAGGTTTTGTAGCTACACAGGGTGAAACAGTTAAGTGCATCTGATGTACAGCATAACACATGACATATGATAGCATAGCCACATGCAGCATACCGCATGAGCCACATGCAGCATACCACATGACATACAATAGCAGAGCCAGATGCAGCATACCACATGCCATGGAATAGCAGAGCCACATGCAGCATACCACATGACATAGAATAGCAGAGCCACATGCAACATACCACATGCCATGCGATAACAGAGCCACATGAAGCATAAAACATGACATAGAATAGCAAACCACATACAGCATACCACATGACATATGATAGCAGATCCACATACAGCATACCACATGACACATGATAGCAGACGCACATGCAGCATACATACAATAGCAGATCTAAATGCAGCATACTACATGACTTACGATAGAGCCACATGCAGCATACCACATGACATATGATAGCAGAGCCACATGCAGCACACCACATGACATATGATATAGTCACATGCAGCATACCACATGACACGCAATAACAGAGCCACATGCAGCATATCACATGACATACGATAACAGAACGACATGCAGCATACCACTTGACATACGATAGCAAAGCCACATGCAGCATGCCACATGGCATATGATAACATAGCCACATGCAGCATACCACATGACATAAAATAGCAAAGTCACATGCAGCATATCACATGACATACAATAGCAGAGCCACATGCAGCATACCACTTGACATGCAACAGCAGAGCCACATGCAGCATACCACATGACATATGATAGCAGAGCCACATGCAACATACCACAAGACATATGATAGCAGAGCCACATGCAGCATACCACATGACATATGATAGCAAAGCCACATTTATTTATTTATTTATTTTACATTTGTTGACCGGGATAGTCCGACTGTATGCATGTCCATTTTCAGCGGAGGCCGGGGAGAAAAGCTCCAAGGGTAAGCAGATACAGCATTCCATATTACAAACAGACTATTTACAGAGATTACATAAGTAAGCAAGTTAAACAAGTTCCACAGGTTACAGTTAATGATGAGACCAAGTCAGGATTAAATTAAATTACACAGTAAACTGGTTAACAGATTTTTACACATTCTAGAGAGAGTTAGCCAGGCGTGATACATTGACATAGCCAGTTAAGTGACAAATGTTGTTTGAGTCTAGTTTTAAATTGACCTAAGGTGGAAAGTAAGGTAATATCAGCTGGAAGTGAGTTCCAGGATCTACTTACAGAGTTTGCAAAGAGAGAATCACTGGCTGTGTTATTAATTTTGCTATTCTGAATTAGTAGTTTGTTAGGGGATCGAAGCGGTCTAGGATTGTTATAGGGGGTGATAATATTTTTAAGTGCAGGAGTATTGTCCGGATTATAAAGGATTTTATAGGCCATAATCAGTTGGTTATACTGGGTTAGGCTGGGTAGTTCAAGCCACCCAAGCTGATTTAGATTGATGCAATGATGTGTCCTAAAAGGCAGCCCAGTGGCAAACCTGGCAATGTGGTTGTAGCAAATTGAGAGTTTGTTAAAAACAGTCTTGTTTAAATTCGAGAGTAGAGGGGATGCATACAGAAGGGTTGAAAGAAGGTGAGAGCAAGCTCAGCAGCATACCACATGACATGCAATAGCAGAGCCATATGCAACATATTACATGACATACGATAGCAGAGCCCATGCAGCATACCACTTGACATAAGATAGAGTTACATGCAACATACCACATGACATACGATAGCAGATCCACATACAGCATACCACATGACATGCAGTAGCAGAGCCACATGCAAAATACCATATGACATGTAATAGCAAAGCCACATGCAAAATACCATGACATACGATAGAACCACATGCAGCATACCACATGACATATGATAGCAGAGCCACATGCAGCATACCACATGAGATATGATAGCAGAGCCACATGCAGTATACCACGCGGCATACAATAGGGCTGCATTCAGCATATCACATGACATATGACAGCAGAGCCACATGCAGCATACCATATTACATATGATAGCAGAGATTTCATAATTTCTGTAACAGTCAAGTTCCACGTACCTACCCGGACATTATTTAATTTACGTCATGGGGATAATGTTTTCCTGGTGGCTATTTCATGAAATAAAAGGCAAGATTCAGAAGTAGGACAGCTGTGAATGTGTCAAAAAAGACCCTTTAACATGATTGGGGAAACCAGTGATTCAGGGGCACATTGGCCACAATTACGAAACACCTTATTATTGGCTAATTTCCATGCCTCTGAACCACTTGGTAATGACTAAAGCAACAACAACCACTTCGGTTTGGTGATCACTGCTGGTGGCCCATACATTGTGTTGGCACTGGTAACCCCTCATTCAAAGCCACACACAGACATACACACACATGGACACATCCCCATGCCTCTCAACTGCTTTTGCTGCCACAAAACATCTGTGAATTTGTCTGTTGTAATCACTGATTCCTTGACACATATGAATACAGTTAGGCAATAATGCCAAACATTAGAGTTTCAAACTTGTATTCCTGCAGTTGCAGTTTTATTGATGCAAAATCTTTAGTTCTATTGACTTTATACATAATTTAAAATAATGTTTAATAAGTGTTCCTGGTGTCTACTGCCCCCCCCCCAACAATTACAGGCAGTGCTCATTAATCTAGGGGGAGTCAGACAGCTGAACCTTCCCTATTTTCAGGTCTGATTTACCATTTGCCACTATGTTTCTGAATCCCCATCATCATATGTGACTTTTAAAAACGTCTCTCACACAGAAAACTTCACTATATAACCAACATACTTGTGACAGCAATAATTTAAAGTTGCAGGACACACATCTTGCTGCTTCTGAAACAGAAATAAATAAAGTGGTAGGATTTTGCAATATAGTTCATTAAGTCTACAGTTTGTACAGTGTCTCTTTGATAACGTGCTTATACTTTTCCATCATTTTTGTCGTTCTTTCTGAAACGTATTTCTCACAAGTACCCACATATCATCTGGAAGCTTGAAGAGGCATATACTGTCTGGTATTTACATTTTATGCTAATTAGATGTCCAGATTTTCAGTTTGATCTACCTACTTTTAAATGATCTTTGTACAGGGGAGTAGAAATGTATGAAATCCTGACTACACACACACACACACACACACACACACACACACACACACACACACACATGCATGCACACACACACACACACACACACACACACACACACACGTGCGCATTAACACACATAGTGATGTGATATTTAAGTACTGTTGTTTCATATTGTCATATTACAAACAGAGTAATAGATATTATTAAAGTCAGCTTCAGCAAGGTACAGAAAATGAGATTTGAAAGTTTTAGGTACAAGAGTGTAAGAGAGTGGTAATGCTATGTACACATTTACAAGAAGTATATCTTCTCCATAATGTAGTTAAAGAGCTAAATCTGTACGTTGAATGTTGATGGGGTGTACTGGTAAAGTTGTGTGACATGGCCTGGAATGGCATTATCTTTGGTCATTATAGTGGGCTTTAAATTGGGCTTTGAATGTAACATAAGTTGGAAGGGCGACTTTGCCAGAGTTTATGACCTAAGATAAGATATAAATGTGGTTGATGGAGTGAAGTTTTGTTCTAGTTGTTTGCAGAGCTGGTTGTGAGTGTGAGGAACTTCTGGGAGGTAGTTATGTTCATAGGTTAGTACTAGGCTAACTGCCCTTGCGAGCCATTTTAAGCCTAGCCAATTATCCCTGGTGAGACTCAAACCCTGCACCTTGTGTTTGTAAGGCAAACACCTTAACCATTAGGCCACCTTCCCTGTCAGACATTAAAAATTACTTTGGTTTTGAAGAAACAGAATTTGCTTATTAATTTCTTCAAAGATTAACCTATGTATGTCACTATTATTTGTTTAGCATGCATGGCTATTTTGTCTTTCAGTTAATTTGTAATTTTTGTTTTAAATGTGTATCACATTGTTGAAATTGCACCAATACTGGAGTCAATATATAACATTTCAAAAAGTAATATTCGTGAATGCACTGTTAGCATGAAAAATTTCTGGCTTCATTCTAGCAGGTTTTCACATAGCCTTGTAGAAACTAAGACTACAAGTTTGAGGCTTCAGGCCAGCAGTGAAGATTTACCACTTGTGAGAACTGCTAGGTCTCTTGTCTGGTTACTGCTAGGTCTCTTGTCTGGTTACTGTCATTGTAAAAATAGATTTGGGTTGACTTTGACATCAAGCTAAACTTTTCCCTGTATATCTGTAAGTTGATCAAATCAGTTAAAATGAACAGGGCCAGGCCTGTAAGCTAAAAATTTTCTCACACAAACTCTGCCACCCTGTTTTGTTAAAAGGAGGATTCCTTCCTGTACTTGTTTATTGTATGTTACCTCCCATGTCATCAAAATTAGCCTACCTGCATCAGATTTTGCTTTCAGCAACACATGATTTACCCTTTTAACCTTTCTTCACAGACAGACATACACACATATGTACATGTGCATATACATGCACACATACACACACATGCTTACATGTACAGTCATACACTCATGCGCTATACACACACACACCACATACGCACATAAATATACTTGTACGTATACACATGCATATATGTGCACATGGTTTCACTTCAGAATCCTGAAATATCACAATCCTGAACTTCATAATCCAGAACCCAAAATCCTGAAAACTCAAAATCCTGAATCACAAAATACTGAAAATATACAGGACACAAAGAATGACAATATTCCAGTACAAGGACACAGAGAGACACACACAAGACAAAGGATAGCACTTTTCATCAAGTATGGATAGGGGGGGCAAGCTCCCCTCCACCCCCCCTGTGTGGGGAGCTGTGCCCCCTACACCCCCTGCTAATTAAATATATAAACTCCAAAATTGTACTCCACAGAAGAAAATGGCAAACATACCATCACGTGTTCATCACTGCCTGTTGTAAACTTAGTAACATTCCCTTTTAACTTGCTATAGTACAACATAACTCATGATAGTGTGGTGAAGTGCAATCTTGGAGTTGATATATTTGAGTTGCAGGGGGTGTGGGGGGCACAGCCCCCCTCATTAGGGGTGCAGGGAGGCTTGTCCCCCTGCTTATATTTGGTGGATTGTAATCTGATTTGTGTTCTCTAAAGTCAGTATATGTATCCTGTGTGTTTTCAGTCTTTTGGGATTCAGGATTTTGAGTTTTCAGGATTTTGAATTTTCAGGATTTTGGGCTTCCAGATTATGAAGTTTTATGAAATTCATGATTGTGATATTTCAGGATTCTGAAGTGAAACCATGCGCGCGCACACACACACACACACACACACACACACACACACACACACACACACACACACACACACACACAGAAAGGCACATACACAGACACATACATATACTTGCATACACATATGCGCACACATACACATATATGTGCACATACAAACAATATAAGCATGCAAGCACACACACATACACAGACACCTACATAAACATACATACACATGTGCATACATATACATGCACATGCATACATATTCACATATGCATGCACATATAAAAGACACATACATATGCACATGTTCACAGATATGTGCACATACGTACACACATGCACTGAATGTAACTATGCCGCATGTACAGATGAAATACTAATATTATTGAATATTCTAAAGTGCATTGTTTAATGGCATACCATCAGCATATCTACTTACATCAAATTATTCACTCATATTTGTAGTTTCTGAAGCTTAATGTTCCACTTAGCCTATATCCCTTAAATCCAGAGTTCAGGAGTGCTGTGAAACTTAACTGCAAGGTGTCCTGCCTTTCACAAGTGTTTTTGTTCACTGGTATTTATGAACTGATGTAGATACATTTGGCAGTTTGCAAAAGCATATCAAATCCATGTCTACATAGTTTACAAAGTAGAATTTATGCTACTGCCTCAACCAGTTCTGAACCCTCTGCAGGCTCCACCCTTCATCATTTGCAGTTTCTCCACTCATTGTATCATTAGAAAACATCCACTGGGTTCACCTCGGTAAACTTTGTTGAAGTATCTTAACGCCAACAAACTCCACACAAAGGAGGTTTTAACTCCTGATGAAGGTCTCATCTTTGCTCCAAAATCTCAAGTAACTGTAAAACCTGTGTTGGGCTAATGAAATATATCATATGACCTCTACAATTCCATTGGTTGCTAGGTAGTAACCAAGGTCAACAATGACCATATTAAAGTGCACTTGACCTGGATTAGACTACCATTTCACTTATATGGTTACCAGTCTAATTTATAGGCTTATTTTTCAGCTGTACTCTTAGATCCCTTTGTCTCAAAAACTTTTGCAGTCACTCCCACCATGTTTGCATACTTTAGTTTTCAGTTAATTTGCAGCTTCTTCTGTAAGCTTATGTTATATCGGGTGAAGTTGCAGTAATGCTGGAATCAGCATCAGATTTTTAAAACGTTATATTCGTGAGGTCCTTGTTTAGCATGTGTGCCATTCATTTCCTGTGGCCATTCGAACAAGCGTTTTCAGAGGTTGGGGCAAATCAAATTATCTTATTTTCTGGCATCGCCACTGACCTTAAGGACATTAAAACATCAGACTTGGCTGCCTAGAACTATTTCTTTACGTTATTGTGAATTCATGTTCATTACTTCAGTAGTGCTGCATATCCACCTTAGCTCCTTTTCTTCTTCAGGCTTTCTCATCAGAGTCCTCCGTTGTTACCATAACAATGGATTAAATGTATCCTGAAATTCCTTGTCTCAGTGAATTAGTGCTGATTGTGACCCTGGTATCTCATTAAAAAGCTGTCCGAGCTCTCCTTAACCAGCCCCTCATCACCTTCCCGTATCATATTTACATTACTCATTCACGTCTTTATCTCCTCGATATGCATTTACACAGAGGCCATATACTTTCTGTTTACATGGAAATGGATCTACTTCTGAGGATTAGTAGCATCCTGTCAATACTAGACCTCACAGGACCTCATATCCTGGGGGTGGAGAGGATACGTGTTGTGATCAGAGATGTGTACTACTGCTTAGTGAGGCTTGGCACCTTTCATTTTAAAGGGTCTGGGTCAGCATGACGGTAAGAGTTTGAAAATGAAGTTGATATAAAGGGGCTTTGCAAAGTATAAAGAAATCAAAATTCTAGCTTTCTTAAGAAACAAATGTTTCCTTAATTTGTGACCTGATACTGGTGGATGGCATATGCCACTGTCATCAGTGTGGTTCTTGACAAGCCAGTGTGGCATTTTAAAGTTGCCTGTGAAATATCCCTGGATGAGAAACTGCACTGACATAATTTCTTAAAACTTCAGCTGTGATGATAAAAAGAAAGGTTTCTTTATTTGCTGGAGCTGACAGTGATAAAATGTGCCTCCTCTCGAGTTATCATTGGGATCACTGACACAGGGGAACAACGGATTCCTGTGTGTCATTGTAAATGGGTGTGAACTTGAATAGAGATGGTAAACTGTTACTGGATGATTGTCTTCAATTGTTTAAAAAAGCTATACTGGTTTGCAAAGGATGATTTTCTTTATGTCAGTGAGTACGCACTTGCAATTTGGTGCATGGATCTATACCAACACATATAGCGTGACTTGGGAGGAAGGATTCCCCCCTCAAGCAAAATAGGAGAGAAAAGATGGTGGGATTTTTAAAGAGCAATGGACAGGGAAGGTATGCGATTAAATAGTACATGTAGGTTAGCAAAGGGCAGTCTTCTGAAATCACATTAATTTATGTCGGGCCTCACTACTGTTAGTGATAATGTATATACAGTGAAAAAATAAGAGGATATCAGACAGATGGACAGATACTAATATGCTAATTGGGGATATTGCTGTGGTCAGTACCACAGGAATGCAGCTCAGTGTGGTCTGTTGTCACTGTCTGAGCACACAGTAAATGCAGGGAAGAGAAAAGAGACACCTGTATAGGAACATCTCTCACCTGTGCTGTCGAATTATACTGTTATACAATGTTCATATGTCTGTTATGTACTTGGAGCTTTTCTCCCCGGGCCTCCGCTGAAAATGGACATGTATCCAGTCGGACTCTCCCGGTTAACAAATGTAAAATAAATAAATAAATAAAAAATACTGGAAGGGAGGAGAAGGTCTGAGAACCCTCACGCCAACCTAATGAGTGGCTTGTGCGCGTATGCGAGTCATGTCAAAACAATAAAACAGAAAACAGTAAGCTTGAGGAAAAATGAAAAAGAATAAACATAAAAGCCATCATTATAAATTGAACAATATACTATGCCTTTGTCTGGAGGATAACTCCAAGCTGTTTCTTTCCCAAAACCTTGCTTTTTTTACAGCTGAATGTGGAAAAATTACCAGTAAAAGAGTAGCTGTTAGTTAAAACAAATTTAACAAGCTTTAGCTAGATTTTATAAAGTGTATGTATTTGAAAAAAATCAGCTTTGCAGGCATCCTCTTATGCAGATTACAGATAAAATAAATTCATTTTACTTCTCTGACTATTTATGTGATTACTTTCTGCACTCTTTAAGCTGTGATTCATCAAATCAACAAGCCTATTTAAATCTCTGCTTAAACCTCTTGTCTTTAGCCTCTGTCCTCTAATCCCTTATAACCAGTCCTGTTCTTATCTCAGCAGTTCACGGAGTTTCAATTGTAAATGACCTGTGTTTGCAGCTGAGAAGTGTTGTGTGATACCCTTGTATGAAAGTCATAGTACTGCGTCGCGTCTGAAGCAACAACGTGACACAGGCTTGGCTGTGAGACATAAGTATGTACACATTCTGCCGTTCCAGTCCTGGAAAAATAACTAGAGTGATTATGTAAACATAGTAGAGTTTGGGTTACTCCGCTCAGCTGTTGTGTCTGATTCTGTAGTGATGTGTGGCGCCTGTTCCATAAAGAAAAGTACAAGAAGATACTGTGAGTTAAATCATGGAAGTCTGCCTTCGTATGTGTGTGTATATAGTTATAAGTACATATACAGATACACATACACACACACAGACACACTCACACACACACACACACACACACACACACACACACACACACACACACACACACACACACACACACACACACACACACACACACGTAGATATGTATATGGTTACATTACATGTTATCGAAATGAACGTCAAAGTTAGCAGAGGGTTGAGAGTAGCGAGATAGGGCGATGCCAAGGTAAGGTATTTTCACTTTGTTCCCAATGTGGGGGTGGGACAGGGGCTTGGTATCCTGTAAAAAATAGTTCAATAAAAATTGTTGTTGATTTTAATGATTTTTGACTTTTGGCTTCTTTACATTGATATTGTTCCAGGAAGTTTCTCTTTAATGGGTTGTCTGCAAAACATACATACATAAGAAAAAAAATGTAATACAATGCTACAGTTTTTATGTGACAGAAAACATTTAGAAATATCTCATTTTCTACACACATTTCAGAACCAGATTTAGTAAATGCAAAGTATTTCCCTAGAATTTCATTTTAAGAACACTTTCTTCCTTCCTACAGAACGACCCAGCAGCCTTCTCACTTTGTGCATGTCTATGTTATCTTCAGGCACTCAGATTGATAGTCTGCAAAGTTATAATTTCACTGGAATTTCACTCAGGTTTGAAACATTACTTGGCTACAGAGATAACATTGTTAAGTAATAAACAGCTTCTTGGAATTCTCTGTGATTTCTTGCTAAAACCTGCTGAATCCGTTGCCTCAGTCAGTAGTGTTGTGCCAAGGTTTCGTAAACATCATGTTGTTTACTGTAAGCTACCTTATTTGCTAAGAATCTTTTCCAACCCTCATTGCACTTTTGATACCTTTGGACTTAAGGTGTGGAAATCACTTCTCACTACTCTTAAAGAGGTAACATCCATCACCAAATTCAGGACTCGTTTTAAAACTCATCTTTTAAAGGAGGCCTAGTATGAATACTCTAACTCAGGTCATATCATCTAATTTGCTGCATCTAAAAAAACTATCCCATCTAAATCATAGTTTCTTCATTTTCTCAGCCCATAATGACTTCTCATTCCATCCTTCTGTTGCATTTTCTTACACATCCATGTAGGCACCCAGATTCCCTCTTAGTTAAAGTTTTCAGAAATATTACCATATGTCTAGCTATGGAAAGGGGTCTAACTTGGAATATAGCAGGACCTCCCCCTTTGTATTGTTAAATATGCAGTCTTGAAAGCAAGGTAGTTACAGCCCCACTAGTCAAGCAACTATTTGACTGCTATTGGTTGTTAAGTTAGTTAGCTGTGGGTTGGTTGTTAAGTTAGTTATGGGTTGGATGGATCAGTTGTTAAGATGCCTGTAGGCAGTAGAGTAAATTGCCTGCACTTTACACAGAAGATTAAGGCACTAAGATGTTAATGAGTTACTTCATGTGGTTCAGGGTTTGATTCCCTCAGCCTTCAGCTGCCTACTGTGTGATCCAGTCACTAAACCAGAAAGTCCTTTGATAACTTGGGCCTGGCTCCTTAATAGGAATGCATGTCTAGAAATTACTGTGAACCTATACATGTTCATTTTTCATTTTATATTTTTCCTGGCTGATATTGGTAGTAGGGCATCTGACAGGGAGCTGTCCAGGTTGCTCTGTTGTTAACATTCTTTATTTACATATGTTTGGTTAGCTTTGTACCTGATACTTTTCTGTTTAGAACTTTCCTTGAGTGACACTTAGTACGTAATCAGTTCTGGGTATGGTTGCCTTATGTTTTCATAACTGTATTTGTCCAAACTAGTACTTTTTCCCAACACAATTCATGGTAGTTATTTACAGAGCTTAACAATGTTAAGCTTCTGGAGCTTTTCTCTCTGGGCCTTGGCTGAAAATGGGGATTGCAATCCCAGTCAACAAATGTAAAATAAAATACAATACATAAAATAACATTTTCTTTGGAGTTCTTTATACTGCACTTATGCAGGCTGATTGACTACTCTTGTACAGGTGGGCTGCATACTTTGCTACCCTCCCACCCTCCATTTCGCAGTCAACACCCGGTATTGCATAATGCACCTTTTCTACAAATTACTACTAATTTGTCTAATCCTTCCCTGCACTGCTACCCCTATAAACAGTCTCAGTCAGCATTTTGAGGACTGCATCCCCTTGAGTCTAGCTATACTGACACAACATATTTACAGAATTCAGTAGGAAAAGCTCAGCCAGACTGTGCCACAGCTTGCTTTTAGGGAAAGGTTAGTTTGCATTTTATTTCTTGTATTTTATATTACATTATTGCATTTTTCTATTTTGTACACTGTGATTTGTTTTATTTACACTGTGTTTTACTTGTATTCTGCTTTTAATTGCATATTAAGACTTGAAAAGAGACCACAGCTGTGTCTCTTGTGAGTCAGACAGAAATTAGAGCAGGTCAATTAAGGAGTCACACAGAAATTAGAACAGGTCAATTAAGGTTAACCATCTGTGAACTGAAGGGGTGGAGCTAGGAACTAAACCTTCCATTTAATGTAGTAAAATAAAACATTTCAAAGCTTTAGTGGAAAAGCTCACGCAGATTCTGCTCCAACTTACTATGAGGGAAAGGTCAGTTTGCTTTTTATTTCTTGCATTTGTATTACTTTATTGCCTTTTTCTATTTTGTATACTGTGATTTGTTTTCTTTACACTGTGCTTTACTTGTATTCTGCTTTTAATTGCATATTAAAACTTGAAAAGAGACCACAGCTCTGTCTCTTGTGAGTCAGACAGATTTTTCCCATCCTCCCATGCTGTTAATGTTGTGTTCTAAAACGCCACTGCCATTCTAGTTGCCTGCCCCTTATGTTAATTTGACCATATATCTCCTTCCCTGTCTCTTTTCACTGGCTGGTGTGAGTAAGCACACAATTACCATTTTGTGAAATAACTCCCTTCAACTATTTAAATGTATTGGCCATCCCACTGTATTCCATAGTACTACAATACAAAAGTGCCTGCCCTCTTTCAATCTAACTTGCTCTTTTAAAATAGTGGCTCTCCACTTAGACAGCTAAAATTTAAGTTATCCACTTTTATATCTAACTCCTCTAGTGCACACTGCAATGTTTAGGATAAACCTTTTTTTCATCTTACCTTTAAGCATCTATTGCAAGACCACCAGTTACTGGAGAGCCCACATTCTGCCTCTCACTAGTCATCTTGGGATTAGCGCTTCTTTTTCTCCTGGTGAGAGAAGGAGTGCAGTTACATTATTTCCTGGAGACTGCTGATCACCAGAAAGCTTAATAACTGCTTTATAGGTGACAGCTTGGAATCTGTGCTTATATTCTGGTCCTGGTGAGAGAAGGAGCAGAGTGCTTTGATTCTTGACTGTTTCTGGTTGGAGAGTGAATGTCTGTGGTTAACGTTCCTGATTGGTCTCATTGCTATTCAAGGCATCAACCAGAAGAAGACTACAAGCCTGCAGACCGTTGCATCATCTGGGACAAGACTGTGGATCACCAAACAAGCCGTGGCCTGATTCTCTTCTTGTTGCTAACATTTTGCTTGTGGTGAGAGAAAAAGCAAAGGGGTACTGTACCCCAACAGAGTGAAGCTGTGCTGAGACCAGCATTAGCAGTAGCCAGGCAGTAGCCATTCATGCGACTCCCCTCTTTTCATCATTCTTGACAAGCTAATTCTTTGTTTTCAGTAAGTACGGTAAGTACTGTTTGACATGTTACTAACTTCAGAATATCTGCCTAAGTACTTCATCATTAAATTTTCAGGGTCTCCATATTAGTTTCCCCTCAAATGTTTGGCAGTGCTGCGTACAGACTCTGATAACTTGAGTGACATTTTTTCTGTAAAAGTACGGGTCTACTTTGATTCACTGAAAACTCATTTCACTGAATTTCAAAACACTCGCACCAAATTGCTGAAAGCTCAAATCACTGAAAACTCATTTCACTGAACCACATTTCACTGAATGTAAGTACTATTGGACAAATAAAATGTATATGCCCTTTTCCCTACTGCAGTGTGAATCTGGAGTTAGTATATATATATATATATATTTATTTATTTATACTGTTGTCTCACTGTTCTGAGAGACTGATCGGCAAATATACAGAGCTGAGTATATTTTTTTGGTTTTAGTTTGTACTGTTAGTTGTTGCTTAGATCTCTGTTGAAGCTGATTTGTCCCACCCTCCCTCCCTATTTTTGGTTTGTAGTTTAAATTTGGTGGCTTTTGCAGTTGCCCGCCCCACTGTAGATTTGATCTGGGACACTCCCCCAGTCCCATCTCTTTACCACATTCTACCTAATAAACTCTTTCTGCACTTGCTTTTAGTCCTTTTTAATTTAATTGCATTTTTTAAACTGTTTGGTCTAATATCGCTGCATACTTAAGTGTACTAGCTTGCACTGCATGTGAATTGTTTTTTACTACCGTTTTTGCTACTTTTCTGTAACAAAAAAAAAAAAAAAAAAGACTGTAAGCCTTTTTCCTACCTTTCCTGTAAATAGTGTTCCGGATACAGACTTGCTGTATCCAGGACTGTATGTAAGCTTGTGAGTCCCCCAAGCCTTTCTGTGTTGGAGGGAAGCCTTCTAGCTTATCAGTGGGAGTGGTAAGCTCTAGGTAACCTGTCTACTGCATAAGTAGTGGTTCTGGCCCAGAAGTTGTAGTTATTGGCCGTTTGGGCAATCTCTTCCATCTCTCTCAACTTTCTGATTTGAAAGCCTGCATTTGCACTTGTTTCTGTCCTGTAACTCATCTAGTGCAGATACAGATTCTTAGATTTAGCACTTAAATTTGCTTGTTCATGCTCAGCACTTGTTCAGAACTTGTAAGCACTAAATAAGCTACTAATTACTATAGCACTCTATCTTCCTCATTACCTAGAGGAAAACAGTTTTTGTACTTACTTTTCTCACTTGCTTAGAGAAAAACAGCTCTTGTACTCACTTTCCTCACTTATCTAGAGGAAAAACCCTGCAACTCTCTTTTTGTGCGGTCTTGCGCACAGAGCAGCGTCGGGCAGCGCCGGTTAGCTGGGGTATACTATTCCCGGCCCCACAAAGTCTGCGCTGTAAATTTTCCCTTAGAACTAGACAAGCCTCAACTCAAGTGCTTCAGATCAGCTGCTCTTATTGCAGCACTTGCAAAACAGAAATCAGCACTTGTCCTAATCTCCTAGACAGCACTATTATTCTCCAAATTTCCTAGACAGCACTATTATAATATAGCATAAGACCCTCAATCGTCTGCAGGACTTAAGTTCAATTTACTCTTCAAAGCATGTCCAGAGGTCAGCTTCAGGTGTACTCTCCAGTTCATCTGTTGGAATTGGGCATCCTGAGGCAATATCACAACTGCCTCATGTATACAGACAACCCTCTCCTCTTACCTCTAGACACAAACACTTGTGAGAGATGCAAATACACAGCCATACTGGAGGCTAAGCGCTCTCAACCCATGACTGTAACAGACAGTCAAGAGGATAAGGGACACACTTGCATCACACCACCTGTCACACATGAATCTACAAAACAAGCACCGGCAAAACATATGCATAAATACACAAAAACATATTCGGAGGCACTAGATACCAATCTGAAAAAGAAACAGTGCCCTCCAAAGCAGACAAGCAAGCAACCTGCAACCCTAAACACAAGCCAGAAAACACATAATTCACCTCAGCAGTGTGCGTCACAACAGCCCTTAAGGCAAAACACCATACCCAACACACTAGTAATAGGAGACTCTATAGTAAGGCACACAGATGTTCCACTCACCAGGCTGAACAAGGAGAAGGTTACTGTCAGCTGCCTGTCGGGTGCTCGGATCCGCCACATAACACAGGCACTTAGGTCACTCCAGAACAAGTACAAGTATGACGCTGTCATTGTACATGTTGGTGTGAATGATCTAAGACGTACCTCCCTGGACTACATGAAAAGAGACATTGAGGAGCTCTCTGATCATGTAGCCCAAGCTGGTATGACCCTGACCTTGAGTAGCATACTACCTTCACCTAGAATGATACCACAATACAAAGACAAAATGATCAATTTCAACAATTGGCTAAGCTTCTGGTGTCAGTCTAAGGGGATCCAGTGTCTGTCTGCCTGGGATGACATGATAGACAAGCCATGCTGTTTTGCCAGAGATGGGTTGCACCTGTGACCCCTAGGTTTTCGAATACTGGCCAAGGCTCTTGCCGTCCCCATAGTGCCTTTTTTAGGCAAGGCTCAAAGGACAAACCAACCACCGTAACCAGCACAGGTAACCAAAAACTAAGGGTAATGCTACTCAACGCCAGAAGTCTCAACCTCAAAATGCACACACTCGAGGCTCTCCTCAGCATGGAGAAAATCGATGTTTGTGCAGTGACGGAAACCTGGTTCAAGGCTCAAGAGAGCACCCCAGCACTGCCAGGTTACAATTCATATCATACCTTCCGGCCTCAGTTACCGGATCACAGTACAAAGGGCGGAGGTGTATCCATATTCATCAAGGATACCCATATCTCCAGGTTAGTAGCACAGCATGATGCCCCAGAGATCATCCATGCGCAACTATCAGCAGGCAAAACCACATTTCAAGTCGTAGCCGGTTATAGATCACCTACCATGACCCAAGATGCTCACTCTGCATTCCTTGAGACATTGGAAAATATAAAGGTCCTACCCAACACCATAATCTTGGGTGATATCAACTACCCTGGTATAGACTGGGTGAACTACCAATGTTCCAATGCTCAGCGATTCATAGAATTTATAAATTCAAATGCCCTTGAACAACTAGTATGTTCCTCCACTAGAGGGGCAACATATTGGATTTAATCATCACAAATATGGGCGCCCATTGTACCACACCCATTATCATTCCCTCCTTGGTCAGATCCGACCACAAACTGATAACCTTGGACATCCTCATCCCTCCACCTCCCCCAGTCAAAGAAACCATAGTAAAAAACATTTCCAAAGGAAACTTCAAACTACTTGCATCCAAAGTGGAAAGCTTCACTATTCCCTTGCAGAAGGATAATGATATCCAGGATGCGGAATCCTACACCAAGAAACTCTATATGCATCTTCAGGATTGCATGGGCCGTGCTATCCCAAATATAACCAAGACTCCTTCCTCAAGCAAGAAGAAACCAGTCTGGTGGACCCCGGCCATAAGCAAACTTTACAATAAAAGGAGGAGACTTATACAAAAAAAGGCCAAATCTCAAGTAGAAAAATCATCCCTGATCAGCATTAGTAAGAAATTGAGGGCCCTCATCAAGTCAACTAAAGCTAATTTTGAAAATAAAGTTGCCAAGAATAACCATAAAGCCTTCTATGGCTACATCAAAAACCTAAATGGCAATGCTCAGGTCTGTTCTGAGCTAGTACAAAATGGAACAAAATACACTGACCCTTCTGACATTGCCAACATCTTGGCTGACAGGTTCAGTGCAAATCCCCCCCCCCCCCTCACCACCTACAGGGCCTATTACCATTCCAGGGGATTGTGCAAGTCCAATTATTACTGATATGTTGGTTAACAAGGCTCTATCTAAAGCTAAAAACACTTCCTCCATGGGACCAGATGGTGTCCCAGGCTGTGTCATACGTGAGCTCCAAAAGGAATTAACCCCGCATCTTAATACCTTGTTCAGTCTCAGCGTCTCCACAGGCTATGTGCCCATAGAATGGCGTATGGCAACGGTGGTGCCACTACACAAGGGTGGGGCCACAACTGACCCTGGGAACTACCGACCAATAAGCCTGACCAGTCTGATCTGTAAGGCTATGGAGTGAATCATTATGGAACTCATAAATGGAGAGATTGGGAACCTCCAGTCGCTGGACCCAACACAATTCGGCTTTGTCAAGGGCAGATCATGCCTCCTAAACCTGGTGGATTTTTTTGTGACAGTTACTCAGGCTATAGATAAGGGAAAGGAGGTACACACGGCTTACCTTGACCTTGCTAAAGCATTTGACACCATTCCCCATTCAGGTATTATTGATAAGCTCACCAGCCTGGGCATAAACCCTTATGTCACAAGATGGATCGCAAACTGGCTCTCAGACAGATCCCATAAAGTAAGAGTAGCGGGCTCTATGTCCGAATCCAGACCAGTAATGAGTGGTGTGCCTCAGGGATCTGTCCTGGGGCCCCTCCTGCTTGGCATGTACTTCTTAGAAGTACAGGCAAGTACGGAAGGGCTGTGGCTGACTAAGTTTGCGGACGACTGCAAACTGGGTGCTATAATAGAGTCTCTGGCTGACATGGAGATCCCCCAGAAGGGCCTAAATGAGACTGATGCATGGTGTCAAAGCCATGGTCTCAAGCTAAATGCAAAAAAATGCGTAGTAATCCCCTTTGGAAAAACAGAGTACCTGCAAACTACAACATAGGAGGTAATCCCCTGAAATCTGAAGAAGAAATAAGGGATCTAGGGACCCAAGTAGATAGCCAGCTTTCCTTTGATAACCATGTTGCCAAAGTGGTTAGAAAATCCTTCTATGTGACCCATCTGATCATGAAAGGGTTCGCATCAAGATCTAAGGATGTAATGGTGCCCTTCTACTCTTCCCTCATCAGACCTATTATTGAGTACAATGCACCAATTGGAATGTACCTGGCTAGACATCTCCAGCAGCTGGAGAGACCACAGAGGTACCTAACCAAGAGGATTACTGGCCTCAAACAGTTGCCCTATGCAGCACGATTGAAAAAGCTTAGACTGTTCTCTGTTGCATACCGCTTTCTAAGAGGCGATCTCTGTCTAATGTACAGAGCCATGTCCAAACCAGAATTGGTAAACATGCTCCATCTTAGCAAAACCAAATCTACTCGAGCTACACGCTCTAGGGATATAAACCTCAACACAACAATGAATAGAACATTCTGGAGGGACAGATTCCCATCACAGAGACTTCCCTCACTATGGAACAGGGTCCCAATCTACATAAGACAGAGCCCCTCACTATCACTTTTCAAGAGGAACCTTGATGAGTGGATGGGTAACAGAAAGTTCACACCGGGGATCACACCAACAGCACTACTAGATAGGGGCCAAGGGTACTAGCTGCTAGTACAAGGGTCTGGAGAACTACTAAGGGGGCGGTGAATACCGCACAACATGGCTGGGCTAATATATGCCTTCGGGCAGATAGCCCAGTACCAACCTATAAACCTATGAACCTATATATATAAATATATATATATATATATATATATATATATATATATATCTGTGTGTATATATATATATATATATATATATATATATATATATATATATATATATATATATATATATATATATATATATATATATATATATATATATATATATATATATATATATATATATATATATATATATATATATATATATATATATATATATATATATATATATATATATATATATATATATATATATATATATATATATATATATATAGGGGTGTGTGGGGGGCACAGTGCCCCCATATTGGGGGATGTGGGGGGCATAGCCTACCTACTTAGCTTTTATATTTATGAATCTCATTTCACTGAAACCTAACAATATAAAACCAAAAGTCGACCCACATATACTGAGGCACTTACTTGTAACCTTCCTAAACCACTCCTAGATGAGTAAACCTCAGCAGCCCCAAATGCACTCTTTCAAAACAACGCCCACATCAACACACAGAGCTACATCTCATAGAGCCTCTTCCTCTAGGCCCATAAGGCAAGTCAACATGCAATCCGACACGCTAGTCATTGGAGACTCCATCGTCAGACACACCAATATCCCTCTCACCAGGCTAAGGAGAAAGTTACACTCAGTTGCTTATCAGGGGCTAGGATCCATCACATTATGCATGCACTCAGGTCACTGGACCACAATTACCAAAATGACTCAGTCATAGTCCATGTGGGAGTAAATGACCTGAGACTACCTCCCTAGACTATATGAAGAGACATCATGGAGCTCTCAGAATGTGTGTCTCAGGCTGGTATGAGCCTAGCATTGAGCAGCATTTTACCTTCTCCAAGGATGATGCCACAATATGAACAGAAGATAATTCACTTTAATAACTGGCTCAGTTTCTGGGGTCATTCTCAGGGGGTGCAATATTTGTCAGCATGAAAGGAAATGGTCACCAGACCACCTGCTTTGTCAGGGATGGTCTGCACCTCTCCCCTCTAGGCTTTCGAATATTAGCTAAAACACCGTCTTCCCCCATAGTGCCCATATTAGACAATGCCAAACTGAAAGTACTTCCGACATAGCAAATCAAAACCAAGAAAATCTAAAGGTATTACTGCTTAACTCCTCTCCCTAGAAGCTCTTTACCCGAGAGAATGCTGATGTCTGTGTGGTCACTGAGATATGGTTTAAAGCCGCGGAGAAAACACCAACAGTGCAAGGTAATAATGCCTTCCACACATTTAGGCCAGCTACTTCACAGTCAGGGACTAAAGGTGGAGGTGTCTCTATTTACCTCAAAAATAAATACACTTCAAGGCTGGTCAGACAGGGCATTGCACGTGGGCTGCTCCATGTTCAAATCACCATAGGTAAATTCCAATACCACTTCCTTGCAAGCTATAGGTCCCCCTCTGTGACCCAGGAAACCCATACCATGTATTTAAACTAATTAGAAACACTAACCATCCAACCCAATACCATATTCATGGGTGACTTTAATTACCTCACTATTAACTGGGAATCCTATATGACACCAAATGTACATGCACAGAGATTCCTGGATTTTGTAAACACAAACTCCTTGGACAAGATAGTTAGTACACCAAGCAGGGATGCAACCATACCTGATCTGGTCCTCACTGTTATGGGAGACTGCTGTACACCCCCTACTGTAATGGCTTTTCTGGTAAGGTCAGACAACAACTGGTCTCCTTTGAAGTAAAAATAAAACCTGGACCCCCAGCTAAACTGGGAATATTCAGGAACTATTCTAAGGCTAAAGACCTGCTATTAAGTGAGAACCTGGCAAACTTTCAGGCCCCCATAAACCCTGAGAACGCTGCTGCCTATGCAGAACTGTTCACAGAAACCCTGTACAAGCATGCTAATATCTGTATAGAGGCAGCTGTACCCACCAAGAAGAAGTACAGAACTAAATCAAAAAACAAGCCCCCCTAGAGGAATCACACAATCAGTCGGCTGTATAAGAGGAGGAAGAAAATCATGACAAAAATTAGGAGGTGCAGCACCCAGCCAGATAAAAGCACTCTCATCAAACTAAACAATTCAGAGGACAAATAAAGTCTATCAGAGACAAATATGAGGTAAGTCCCCCCCCCCGGGCCAAGGACAACCACAAAACATTCTTTAGCTGTGTCCGCAACCTCAACGGCAATACACAATTGTGTGCAGAGCTCCTTGTAAATGGAGCCACCTATACTGAGCCAGAAGATGTAGCAAACCTCCTGGCTGACAAATTCAGCTCCAGCTTTATCCCTCTCTCCCCCTCAACCTTCCCTCAGGAATTATCATCAAATATAACTTCCCCTACTATCACTAGGGAACAGGTCCTTAATGTTCTCTCTAAGACCAAGAACACTGCATCAATAGGCCCAGACAGTATTCCAGGATGCCTTCTAAATTGCATGAAATATGTCCTATCAGGGCCTCTGAAATTACTATTTAACTGTAGCCTACAAACAGGATTCGTGCCTCATGAATGGAGAAAGGCAGCAGTCATCCCTCTGCACAAAGGTGGGCGATCTACAGACCATGGAGACTACAGACCCATAAGTCTCACTAGTCTTATACGTAAAGCCATGGAACAAATTACCATGGAGATGATCAATAGAGATATAGTAAACCTCCAGACGCTGGACCCAACCCAGTTTGGTTTTGTCAAGGGCAGATCATGCCTACTCATCCTGGTGGACTTCTTTGAGAATGTCACCAAAGCAATGGATGAGGGCAAAATCATTCACACTGCCTACCTTGACCTGGCCAAGGCATTTGACACAATACCCCACTTGGGCATTGTTGACAAACTCAAGACATTAGGTAAAAACCTGTGTGTCACCCAATGGGTAGCCAACTGGCTCACAGATAGGACACAGGAAGTTAGAATTGGGGAGTCCACCTCTACATAGTGGCCAGTCACAAGTGGAGTCCCTTAGGGATCAGTCTTTGGACTGCTCCTTTTTGGCATTTACTTCTCAAAAGTCAAGTCCAATGTCAATGGTCTCTGGCTGACTAAATTTGCAGATGATTGCAAATTAGGAGCTGTCTTTGAATCTCATACTGACACAAATGTTCTCCAGGAGGGGCTGACACAGACAAACAACTGGAGTCAGAGCCATGGACTAAAACTAAATACCAAGAAATGCATAATAGTATCCTTTGGGAAGGCATCCATCCCTGTTAACTATCATATTGACAACACACCCACCTTAGAGTTTACTCAGTAGTCAGGGATTTATGGACACTCATAGATAGTAATCTAGCCTTTGACCATCACGTGTCTACAATGGGGAGGAAATCATTTTCTGCTGTGCAACTTATAAATAAAGGTATGACATCTAAGTCCAAGGAATCATTGTTCCACTGTATTTGGCATTCATCAGACCTATCATTGAGTACAATGCCCCCTTTGGTATGTACCTAACCAGGCATATCCAACAATTGGAATGACCACAGAGGTTCCTCACTAAAACAATACAGGGTGTAAGTAAAGTGTCCTATGCAGACCACCTCAAGGCCCTATCCCTGTACTCTGTCTCTTACAGGCATTTGAGGGGAGATTTATGCCTGGCATACAGGGCATTGTCAGACCCCACTCTGATGGACCTCCTGCATGTCCACAAAACAAACAGCACCAGAATTACCCATTCTAAAAACTTAAACCTTGCCTGTGATATAAATAGGACTTGACGGAGAGATGGGTAAGTATCCCAGAGACTATCCCGTCTGGAACAGGCTCTCTATCAATGTGAAGCAGAGTCCCTCCCTAACCCAATTCAAGTGGAACTGGGATGGGAAACTAGAAATTCATCCCTGGTTTGGCACCTATGTCTCTAAGGGGCACAGGTAACCTGTAAATGTTTCATCTCCCAGGCCCCTGCGTACACTTATCAAGGATATCAGAACATGTCAGAGATTTGGGATGCATGGCTAGGCTTAAAAAGTCCCTTGTGGTCATTAGCCTAGTAAACACCTCTGAACCTATGAATGGTGGCTTTAAATCAAACTGTTTGTTGTTCTTTTACCAAAGAAGAATAACTTCACTGATACCACCAATACACCACACAGGTATACGCCAACTAAAGTATTTATAAAAGTTACAAAGTCCATATAACCCCACTACTCCTTATGTCTGTACTTCTGTCTGTTGATATCCATGTCAGTCCTGGTCCAGCTTTGCTAACTGCTAACTCTAGGCCCATTATCTATTGCTTATATGAATACCTGCAAAATAAATAAGAACAAGTGGAGACAGGTAGAACAGTGGAATTCGTATTATAATTCCAGAATAGTAGCTTTTACTGAATCTTGCCTTAAGGATTCATTCATGATAGCCCCTTATTGTAGTTCTGACTATAATCTCTGTATAGACAAAAGGATAAATTCTATGACGGGCAAATGGGTCCTAACTTTGGCACATAAGGAAACTAATGTTTATCCAACACAAATAGCTAAAAACAGTGACATCTCAACATATGCTCCCATCTGGATTTTAATACTATTAAACTTAAGTGGCCAAACTAAACTATGTATTGCTAACATTTATACCCCCTGCCCCACTCAGTGGTAACTTTAGAAACTATATTAAGGCAAATCTTAGAATAACCAAGGACTACCAATTATTATCTTGTGGTGATTTAAACTAAGGTAAAATTCCTCACTCAGTCTAGTCCTTTACTGAGCTTCTTTAACCTTTCACTACTACTTAATGAGGGGCAAAGGACGAACTCCCATCATAAACATATTACTTTTTTACTTTGTAATCACTAATATCCCAAACAAGTTTCTACCGTACATATAGTGTAATCCCAGATGTCTTCAGTGAAAGTAGCCCTATCATATCCTATTACTCCTCTAAATTCCCAAAGTTCCTACATAGATAAATTATATTACATCCTCTTCCATGCCTGACAGTTTTGAAACATTCCTGGAAAGTGAGCCTCTTTAAGTCAGTTGGACTGACATATTCAGCTGTGCAGGCCCTATATCTGCATTACCTACATCCTTCAGTATAGTAATTTCACTACAAAATAAGGTTCTTCACATCAGTAAAAAGGTTGTTAACTCTGTTCAAATGCTGTGGATTTCACCACCTCTTAGACTATTGATCAAAGATCAGAATTACAGTTGAAATGAGTTTTAAAAAAGATGCAAACAATTCTGTCAAATATATTTTATTCTGGGAATTAATACATATTTCACAAAACATATGGGGAAAAACACAGTACTTTATGAATCTTTATAATATTCATCTAGTTAATCCCACCCAAAACAAAAATCTAGGTCTAAATAAAACCATTAAACTAATTTTTGTATGCTAGATGCCATCACAAAGAAATCAGCTCCCCTCAGCTTCTAACATCCCCAATTCAGTGATGCCAGTATGGTTAACTCCTATCTCTTTTGCACAATTTACTTAACTATCTTTCTACCTTTTTGATTTAAACCAGTTACTAGTAGGATTATCAAAAACACCTGAATGGTATTAAGTGTATTTTTATCACACACATTCACTATTTTATCCCAAATTACTGACTATGAAGGCTACATTACTAAGTCACAAAGTTATAGAACAAACTCCCCCTAACGCTAAGACTCACTGAAAACTTTCAACAATTTCAATCTCTTCTACACCTGCATCTAAAAGAATCCTGTTGTGCTGTCGCTTTACATTAACCAGTTAGCCTGATTTCCACAATCAGTTGAACAACTATCAAAATGCTAAGGTAATTAACCACCCCCTGTAACAGGCGAATATAGCCCCTTTTTTCCGTAATACTCCGCATTATCCTCTACATTCGATTACTACTGTCTGTTTACTCATCTGCCTCACTATTGTACACACCTGTAACTCACCTGTCTCACTGCACATATCATTTCCATCTCTTGTATCCTCATTATTCTTACCTGAGATATTTCTAGCTCTGTAGAACAAATTCTTTCTTGCTATGCAACCATACTATTCAGACTTAGTATGATAGCCTTCTTACCCTGTAATATCATTCCTTTCTTAAAGCCTTGTCATTGGCAATTTGAACTTTTTCTGTTTGTACAGCTTGTTCATTCATTGTCTTATTTTAAAATGGACTATATTAAAATATTGATTTTTGTTCAAGATTTTATACCTGGGCCTTTGCTTGAAAGTGGTTCCTACCCAGTTGGATTTTTGCAGTAAACAGATGCAAAATAAAAATGAATAAATAACTTAACCCCCCCAGATTACAGGCTGATAGAAAGCCTTTGTTATCTAGCTAAGATTTTAGAAAAACTAATTAAATTTATGAGCAAGTCAAAGTAAACTTTATTGTCATTTAGACCCACACATGAATGAAGGCTTAATGGAATTTCATTGCTTTGAGCTCAGTGTGCAGACAAAAAGCATATAAAAATAGCAATATAAATATAAAAACAGAACTACAGACTCTGCATATGACATTAACATTGACACAAAAACAGAACTACAGACACTGTATATGACAATAGCATTGACACAAAAACAGAACTACAGACTCTATGACATTAACATTGACACGAGACCAGTACACAATTACATTTTTTTGTCTATAGCAGCATTTAGTACTGCATGCTAGATATTGCACTTAGAGGCTTAAGCAGTGCTAGACGAGTGACCATTTTGTCCATTGCATGGACTGTAGCTTGTATTTCAAGTTATTGCACAAAAGTAATAAGCATTCGGTGAGCTATTGCACAAGTGAGAGAACCTAGTAAAGAGTTATTGCACTTTAAGAAAAAAGTATTTCCTTCAGCCTGTGTGGCCACTGACTAGATGACCTGTTGGCTGGCCTGGCTACTCAAGTTTAATAGTCTGATGGCCTGAGGAAAGAAGCTGTTTCAGAATCTAGTTGTTTTGCAACATATGCTTCTGTAGCACTTCCCTGAAAACAAGCAGGAGAACAGTCCCTGAGCTGGGTGGGTATGGTGTTTAACAATCTTTGTGGCTCTTCTGAGACACCGTGCAGAGTGCAGATCCGTATAGATAGAAGCATGGACCATATTATTCTCTCTGCCACTTTCACCACCCTTTGGAGGGCCTTACAATCCATGTCCTTGCAGCTTCCATACCATACTGTGATATTGTTTGTCAAGATGCTCTCAATGGTGCCTCTGTAGAAGGTTCTGAGCACTGAAGATGGGAGGTTTGCTCTCCTCAGCCTGCATAGGAAGTGGAGTCTTTGTTGTACTTTCTTGACAATGCAATTAGTATTGATGGACTATGTCAAGCCTTCTGCAATATACACCCCTAGGAATTTTGTACTCTTCACCCTTTCCACTGTTTCTGCCTTGATTGTGAGAGGGAGCGGAGTCACCCTGTTTTCCTGAAGTTAGTAATTCCCTCTTTGGTTTTGTTTACATTCAGAGCCAGGTTATTGTTGTCACACCAGTCAATCATATGTTTCACCTCCTCCCTGTATGCTGTTTCATCACCATTACTGATTAGGCCTACGACTGTCGTATCGTCCACGAATTTGATGATGTGATTTGAGCTGTTTATAGCTGTGCAGTCGTGGGTCAGCATGTTAAACAGCAAAGGACTGACAACACATCCTTGAGGGAGTCACATGCTCAGTTTAAGGCTCTTTGAGGTGTTATTGCCAGCTCTTACACTTTGTCGTCTGTCAATAAGGAAGTCCAAAATCCAGTTCCACATGCAGTTATTCTCTGACAGTCAACATGGTCTGATGCCAAAATATAGCAATCAGACAACAATTTTCACCCTCATCTCTAATAACTCTTCCAGTCTGAAAAAAGGGCTCCTGACAGGTATCATCTTTTTGAACCTCAAATGAGGCTTTAATACCATGGACCATAACCTTTTTCTGAATAAATTAGCAACTTATGTTTTTTTTCTGCAGAACTGTTATATTAGTTTAATGACTAACTTTGTAACAGAACTTTCTCCATAATTGGTCAAAACAGCAGCTCTCCTTCAGGATGTAGCAAAACTGAGGGCCGCAAGATTCAGTGTTACGGCCCTTCCCTTCTTGTTAGAGATAAATAGCTTATCTTCTGATTTGCTTCCTTTAAATATTATTTGTTATGCCGATACAGCTGCTCATTCCAACAGCTAACCCCTGCACTTCAAAATTATTTATTTTCAATATACACCTGGAATATTGACAATGTGCTTATTCTCTGTACCACTAAATCAACATCCTCATTGTTTGGAACTGGTGAAAGACTAGACTATATTTCTATACCCCATTTTGATGGCTTTTCTGGTAACCCTCTTTCCTTTACAGGACTGCAAATATATTTTGCGGTTTTACTCAGTGATTCGGGATCTTTCCAAAATGACATAGATATTTGCTCATCTGTTTATCATGAGGCTTATTGGGCCATCTCCATCAGTGTTTTAATTCATAGGCCACATTATGTTCTATTACTGAACCTTTTTCAGGACTCAGTACAGCTACACTACAAATTACCCAAGAAACAATTCTCAGATTTATTCATTTAACTAGCCATATTGAATGTTACGACAGCAATGTAAATTGAGCTAAATAGCTACCTGTAGCTGTCAGATGTTACTGCTTTATGAAGGGGCTCAAATTTAACCTATTTAATGGTAGATATTGCTGGATGTTTGAATTGGCGTTCACAAATTCGGCCCTGGTTTAACTGGCCTGACCCTTTTAAAGAGCAGATGCTCAGTCTGAGACTGGTAGAACTAGCAAGGTAAAAATAGTTGCAGGACTCCGATTGCCTTGCATTTCCTATGGTATTATTGCATCGTAGCTGTTTGTGAAAGATCTTTTTTAAAAGTCTCCCCTGAAACATGAAACAGTCTTCCTACACAAATCACTTCAATGTAAGATCTTGCCCTCTTTGGGGAAAAGATGAAAGGAACGTTTGATTCACAGTTTAAATGCTAGTACTGTAAAGATGTTGGTTACTCTTGTTTAACCAGCCATCTGCAACTTGCCTGCTTTTATGTTCCATATTACCTAAAAATATTCTGCGAAGTGCTGTTACTTTGCATAACTGCACCTGTTAGGTGTTCCTGGTTCATAATAGTTAATACATTGTGTATAAATTCTAATCCTCTGCCTAACTCCACCTGGTGTTATGGGTGACTCTCAGATCTATTTTTGTGTACTTTTACTTGTATAACCTTGTGTATACATTTGTCATGTTGTTTATATTTAAACAATTAATTTGTATTAATGTTTTCATATCTCTTGACTTTTTTTCAGTTGTCTTCATTGTTTACATTTTTCCCTAGACTTATGGCCAGGGTAGTGGCTTCGAAGGGAGCTGGACCAGCCCATAATCCTGGTTAATGAAGGAATAATTGGCCTAGTACACACCTATGAACCTAAGAACAATCTATCAAGCACTCAATAGATGAATAAATAATCATTCTTATTATAGATAAACCCCCTTTCCTTGTCTTTTTAATTCCCCCTTTTTTCTTCCTCCTCCACACTTCTTCCAGTTTTGTGTGTGCGTGTTTGTGTGTGTGTTTTTTGTGTGTGTGTGTGTTTTGTGTGTGTGTGTGTGTGTGTGTGTGTGTGTGTGTGTGTGTGTGTGTGTGTGTGTGTGCGTGTGTGTGTGTGTGTGTGTGTGTGTGTGTCTGTGTGTGTGTATATATATATATATATATATATATATATATATATATAGCCACATAGCATTTGTAATGCATTGTATAATTCCTCTATTTATTGTAGTTGTTAAAACGCTAATCTGTTTGTGTTTTCATATTGAATTCTTGCTAAGCCTGCAATTGGTGTCATAGGTCAGTGCTCTGTACCTTGGTAAACAAATACTAAATAAATAAATGCACACAGATGCACTTCACAATATTGCTAGATTTAAAACCTCAATCCAAAAAGATTAAATGTCAAAAAACTGAAAAAAAAAATAAAACAGCAGCTAATGTTTTTTCAGTGAGGCAAGTCTCCCTGCACCCTCATACCCCCTGCTAATTATGTAAACCAACTCCAAGATCACCCAGCAGTAGGATGCAGGCAAATCTGTACTCACTGCTGTTCCGTGACAACCCCCACTGTGATGCTGGCAGAGTCAGTCACATGATTCTGCGATCAGTTCTGAGGCATTACACGTTTCACATTACAGACATTCAACAATCTAAACCACTACTGTAAATACATTTGTTCTCTAAAAAAATCACATTTCCCTGACTTCTTCCTTCGGGTTCCTATCGCAAAATCGAATGTTGAGAACGCCTAATACCGGAAGACCGAACTTGGTAGTTCGAAAGTTGAGAATGTCGAAGCCGCGGAAACACAAATTCTTTCCCAGGGAAAGAATTTGGTTGGCCATTTGTGAGGCTTCGGCATTTTCGGACCGGGTCAAGGTAAGTGTACGAACGGATAGTGATGGGCTTTAGGGTTAGGGCGTGGGTCAGGTAAGTGTTCGATAGTGACGGACTTTAGGGTTAGGGTGCGGGTCAGGTCAGTCTGCAATAGTGACGGACTTTAGGGTTAGGGCGCGGGTCAGGTAAGTGTGCAGTAGTGACGGACTTTAGGGTTAGGGAGTGAGTCAGGTAAGTGTGCGGTAGTGACGGACTTTAGGATTAAGGCTGGGTTAATGATAGTGCATAGATAGTGGTGTATGTTAGGTTTAATGTAGGTTTTGAAGTTGTTTGGTGTGATTGTGTTATGTGTATGTTTTTCGGAACAGCAAATTTTTTCCCTGGGAAAATAATTTGCTGTTTTGAAGTGTCAATGTTATCCGAATTCGATCTTCGAAGTTCGAACTTTTGGTGTTCAACATTTTGGAAGTTCGATTTCGTGATATAGACCCCTTCCTTCTTACTATCTCCTATTACTGACTGAATCCCTCTTGTGAGGAGCAAGTTGATATTTACTTGACAATACGTTATCTACATCTATAACCCTTGCTGTAGAGGAACGCATACTTAACTTACTAAATAAATAAATGCACACAGATGCACTTCACAATATTGCTAGATTTAAAACCTCAATCCAAAAAGATTAAATGTCAAAAAACTGAAAAAAAAAATAAAACAGCAACTAATGTTTTTTCAGTGAGGCAAGTCTCCCTGCACCCTCATACCCCCTGCTAATTATGTAAACCAACTCCAAGATCACCCAGCAGTAGGATGCAGGCAAATCTGTACTCACTGCTGTTCCGTGACAACTCCCACTGTGATGCTGGCAGAGTCATTCACATGATTCTGCGATCAGTTCTGAGGCATTGCACGTTTCACATTACAGACATTCAACAATCTAAACCACTACTGTAAATACATTTGTTCTCTAAAAAATCACATTTCCCTGACTTCTTCCTTCGGGTTCCTATCGCAAAATCGAATGTTGAGAATGCCGAATACCGGAAGACCGAACTTGGTAGTTCAAAAGTTGAAAATGTCGAAGCCGCGGAAACACGAATTCTTTCCCAGGGAAAGAATTCGGTTGGCCATTTCAGAGGCTTCGGCATTTTCGGACCAGGTCAAGGTAAGTGTACAAATTGATAGTGATGGGCTTTAGGGTTAGGGTGCAGGTCAGGTAAGTGTGCGATAGTGACGGACTTTAGGGTTAGGGCGCGGGTCAGGTCAGTCTGCGATAGTGACGGACTTTAGGGTTAGGGAGCGGGTCAGGTAAGTGTGCGGTAGTGATGGACTTTAGGGTTAGGGAGTGAGTCAGGTAAGTGTGCGGTAGTGACGGACTTTAGGATTAGGGCTGGGTTAAGGATAGTGCATAGATAGTGGTGTATGTTAGCTTTAATGTAGGTTTTGAAGGTGTTTGGTGTGATTGTGTTATGTGTGTGTTTTTCGGAACAGCAAATTTTTTCCATGGGAAAAAAATTTGCTGTTTTGAAGTGTCAATGTTATCCGAATTCGATCTTCGAAGTTCGAACTTTTGGTGTTCGACATTTTGGAAGTTCAATTTCGTGATATAGACCCCTTCCTTCTTACTATCTCCCATTACTGACTGAATCCCTCTTGTGAGGCGCAAGTTGATATTTACTTGACAATACGTTATCTACATCTATAACCCTTGCTGTAGAGGAACGCATTCTTAACTTAGTTTTGAATTTTGCTTCCTTTAATGCCTATTTTTGTATTAATTTTCTTTTTTTTTTTTTCAGAAACAGCTTAATTTTCAGTGTAAATGTGTAGTATCCTATCATGTTAACCCTACACTTCTCCATACTTAGGATCCATTCCTGGCTCTGCAGTCACGCCTTCCGGACCCCCAGACCCTTTACTGTTTATGTTGGTCTTCAACTGCTTGGGTAGCTTAAAGGGACTCGCCTTGGTTTGGTTAGTGGCTCAGCTGACTGATGGACCTGTAGGGAGGTATGGGCATTGCCGTCTCTGATAGAGATGGAGGTGACATGGGCATCTCCTGCCTGCCGTGGTTCCTAGGATGCGGATGTCATATAGTAGTAGCCATGGTCCAAAAGAGGAGGTGGGGGTGTGGGCATTGCTGAGCTGCTGCAGAAGCAGGGCGATATACCACAATGTCCTCCCTGCATTCCTGCCCCTCGGAATTAACCATGAGCATCAAGAAGTGGGAGGAGCATGGCTAGGTCATATGGAAAAAACAGCTGATTGAATGACGGCACAGCCCTCTACCCCCCAAGATGCCCTTAGATTCTCTGCTGGTTGTGGCAAAACATCTGTAATAGTGTGGGTGAAATGGTAGTAGACCCATCAGTGGACATGAGCCAGTGGGTCAGTTGAACAAATGAGGAAGGGACCCCCCCAAAAAAACTATGTTCATAGGTTCATAGATTAGTACTAGGCTAACAGCCCTTCTGAGCCATTTTAAGCCTAGCCAATTACCCAATGTGAGAATCAAACCCTGAACCTTGTAACTGTAAGGTAAACACTTTAACCATTATGCCAATTGATCTTTCAAGCATTTTAACAAACCTGTGATCTTACCCTTTTCCTTAAATTAGTTTTTTATTCTGTTGCATGTGTCTGTTGTACATGCTGTTTAGAGTGTATGCATTTATTTATTTACTTACTTGCTTACTATTTGGTAACTGGATAGTTGGGCTTTTCCAAAGATCCTTTTCAGACACATCTCAAAAGTGCATGAATAATCAGGACACATACAATACATAAGAACAAATGCAAAACAAGACACATACAATACATAAGAACAAATGCAAAACAAGACACATACAATACATAAGAACAAATGCAAAACAAGACACATACAATACAAAAGAACAAATGCAAAACCAAATACTTTTTTAAAGGACACATGCTGTTTCAGATGCTTATGTTAATTACAGAGTCTTATGAACAGAGGACTTTTGCAGGGATGGTGTTAACAGTAAAACCAAAGTTGTTTACGTTATTTACAATATATACATAAAGTCCATTTTGAATTTCACCATTTCAAGAAACCAGCAGGACAACAATTAGGAAAACACTCAGGGAAAAACTGTCATGCTTGAGGTAGCATTATGTTAGAATTCAACATTTCACAGTGACTACACCTCACTCACACTCATATATATATATACAAACACACACACACACACACACACACACACACACACACACACACACACACACACACACACACACACACACACACACACACAAATAGCTTTGTTCCCAGCCCTGTACACACACACACACACACACACACACACACACACACACACACACACACACACACACACACACACACACACAGACACATAGCTTTGTTCCCACTCCTCTACACACACACACACACACACACACACACACACACACACACACACACACACACACACACACACACACACACACACACACACACACACACACACACACACACACACACACACACACACACACACACACACACACACACACACACACACACACACACACACACACACACACACACACACACACACACACACACACACACACACACGCACACACACACACACACACACACACACACACATAGATTTGTTCCCACTCCTGTACACACACACACACACACACACACACACACACTGGATCAAATCCTGTGCTTTCTAGATGTTAGCTGAGAGGTGTTAAGTCCATAAAGATCACTCTCCTTGTATCTGTTGAGTGGTGTTCACAGGTTCTGATATGCACCTTCCTCTCCTGGTGTCTTACAATGCCATAGGAGTGAATGGGTTTATTGATAATGTGGACTTGATGATTACTGTGGCACTGGGGAAGAAGCCATTAAATTATGTGGGAAAAATATGCACTGCATGCTAAGTTAGGAAGTTCTAGCCTGAAACATTAAAAAGGGAATCTCCACAACTCATCTTACTAGGAAAAAAACTGTTTTCCACAGACTTCCTTTGGTGATTTTGTCATGACAAGTTATTTCAGGCACAGATAAGTGATAAGAAAATGTTATTTCAAAGGATAATAATAAATGCAGTCAAAACTGAGAGGTATAGCTGTTTGCCAAATTGTGCCTGTCTTCCAATGGATTGGGGTCTGAGTGGGACTGGGGGAGGGTGGAGTTAAGAGCTGAACTGCTGAGTTGAGACTCTTACCTGATCAGAGAATTTTGAAGACAGGAAGTAAAAACATTAATGCCATCTGTCACTCGCTGTGTGTAACTTCTTGGTAGGCACTACTATTATTGGTTTCTAAGATTGCAGCTTCACATAATATGAAATACAGAGAATCCTAACATGTAAGTATGTGTGTTTAGCATGTTGGCTTTTAATGGACACTTTCCTGTAACAGTAAAATCCTTAAAACACTCTTTACCATCTGTTCTTTAAACAGATGATCCTTGCAACACTAGCAAACACCCCTCAAATAAAACTGTTACAACAGTCAGAACTAGCCAAAGTCACCAAGTTTGCCTACTACTCAGTAGTAAGTTTCAAAAGGTGCGGACTAATTGGAAGCTAAAAGTTTTCTTTGAATATTTTAGGTAACAGCTAATTACAGAATATTTTAGAGCCTGCAAAACACCCAAGTAACAGGAAGAAAAATGTTCGAGTCTGGAAATGCAGAAATGTAAATGTACAGATTTTATATGCCATATTTCAAAGGATCATAGGCGGTTACTAGGCTAATGGCCCTGGGGCCCTTCCAAGCCTAGCCAAGAGTTTATCCCCAAAAAGAAACCTCAGTCAGCACCTGTCACTCCTGTCAGTGAGGGACACAGGTGGAACCCCTGGAACAAATTTGTGGTTTCCCATCCACTCATCAAGGTTGCACTTGAAGAGGGTCAGTGAGGTTCTCTGTTTGACGTGTATGGGAAGTCTATTCCAGAGAGGGGACAGCCTCTGGGAGACAAACCTGTCTCTCCAGCATGTTTTGTTGATGTCGCATATTAGATTCAGGCCTTTTGAGCGGGTAGTGCGTGAGGAGTTAGACTTACAGATATGGAGCATCGCTAATAGGGCAGGGTCCGAAATTGCCTTGTAGGCGAAACACAGATAACCCCTGAGCAATCAGTACGTTACCGAGTAGAGTGATAGTGATTTGAGCCTGTCTGCATAGGACAGGTGTTGGAGGCCACTGATTCTCTTTGTGAGGTATTTCAGTGGCCTTTCCAGTTGGTGCAGATGTTTGGAGAGATACATCCCAAACGGGGCATTATACTCAATTATTGGTCTAATGAGGGAGGAGTATAAAGAGGTAATAACCTTCTTTTCTTCTGTATTAAATCCCTTTACTTATGAGATGAACCAAGTAAAAGGCTTTTCTGACCACTGCCACTACATAATGGTTGAATGTGAGGTTATCAACTTGAGTTGAGTTCAGTATCTATTATGAGTTGAGATCAGTCTATAGGTGCTCCATCACTGACCCTCATGGTGCTCACATCTGTGAATGCTCCATCACTGACCCTCATGGTGCTCACATCTCTGAGGGCCCCAGCACTGAACATCATGACACTATCATCTCCATGGTCTCCAGCATTAATCCTCATGGCACTCACGTCTGTGAGGCCTCCATTACTGACCCTCATATGGTACTCACATCTGTAAGGGTTTCACACTGAGCATCAAGATGTTCACATCTGTGAATGCTCCAGCACTGACCCTCATGGTACTCACATCTGTGAATGCTCCAGCACTGACCCTTATGGTACTGATATCTGTGAATGCTCCAGCACTAACCTTCATGGTACTCACATCTGTGAATGCTCCAGCACTGATCTTCATGGTACTCACACCTGTGAGGGTTCCACACTGAACATCAACGTGCTCACATCTGTGAATGCTCCAGCACTGACCCTCATGCTACTCACACTTGTAAGGGTTCCACACTGAGCATCAAGGTGTTTACATATGTGAATTTTCCAGCACTGACCCTCATGGTACTCACATCTGTAAGGGTTCCACACCGACCATCAAGGTGTTCACATCTGTGAATGCTCCAGCACTGACCCTCATATGACAAACAGCTGTGAGGTCTCCAGCATTGACCCTCTTAGCACTCACATCAGTGAGGTTTCCAACATTGATCTTTATGGCATTCACATCTGTGAGGGCTCCAGTACTGGCTTTCAGGGCACTTCTGCCTGTATGGGTTTCAGCACTGACCATCATATTCATCATATCTGTGAGGTCTCCAGCACTGACCCTTATGATGATCATATTACTAACAGCATTCTTTTAACCACTACCTTCTCATTTCTTCCTTTCACCCAGTTCCACTCACTTCATAAGTTTTATTCCTATTCCTTTCAATATACTGCGTAGCCTTCAGTGTTGTACTAAGTCAAGGACATTGCTAAAATCCTGCTTGACCATGTCCACTGGTAGCCTTTCAATCCAGCCCTTCTTTTACCAAGTTGTATTATTGCAGGAAGTTAGATTTACATCTGTTTTCGACAGGAAAACCGTGATGCTAGTTTTGGTTTTGAAACTCATTGCTCATAAGAGGGGCCCTTGGCTTTGTCTCAGGATCCTCTTCATCACTTTCATCTCCACTACCCTCAGGCTAAGCTGCCTGTAGTTGGTTGTACCAGTCCTACTGACACCCTCGAAGAAGGGAAAACCAAAAGCTGTTTTCCAGGTGTCAGCTACTTCCCCACTGGCAACAATTTTATTGAGGTTTTCTAAGAGTGGTTTCTTCAGGTGCTTTAAGTTTCTGGGCATCTAACTTGTATAGCATCTGGTTCTTGTCCTTTGTCCTTCTGTGAGATCACCTTTATTGAAGATTTCTAAGAGTGGTTCCTTCAGGTACTTTAAATTTCTGGACATCTAACTGGTATAGCATCTGGTTCTTGTCCTTTGTCCTTCTGTGAGATCACCTTTATTGAAGATTTCTGAGAGTGGTTCCTTCAGGTACTTTAAGTTTCTGGGAATCTAACTGATAAAGCATCTGGTTCTGTCCTTTGTCCTTCTGTGAGATCACCTTTATTGAAGATTTCTGACAGTGGTTCCTTCAGATACTTTAAGTTTCTGGGCGGCATCTAACTGGTATAGCATCTGGTTCTTGTCCTTTGTCCTTCTGTGAGATGACCAGCTCTTTGTCTTGCCTCTCCCTCAGTGCTGGCCCATTCTTTCATCTCTCACATCCCTCAGCCTTTGTACCCTCTCAGCATAGTAGCATTTCCCCATTCCCTGATCCCCATTCTTTGCTCCCTGACTTCTCCTCTCTTCCACATACTTTCCTCCCCAACCGCCCCTTCTCTCTCATGATTACAAAGGTTTGCATATAATTTTTAATATTTACAAGCATAGTATTCCTTCTAACTAGCTACCCCAAATATTACGAATGAGTAGTCTCATAAAAAAAAAAAAAAAATATTACACACTAATGTTTTTATGTAACAATTGCTGTTTTTATAATATCTGTCATAACTTCTATATTACTTTTGTATGTTTTTCTTGGAGCTTTTCTCCCCGGGCCTCTACTGAAAATGGACATGCATCCAGCTAGACTAGCCCGGTCAACAAATGTAAAATAAAATAAAAATAAATAAAAAATAAATTTCCTCTTTTTCATTTGTAATCATTGAGACAAAGAATGTTTTCTGTCTTTCAGTAATTCCCTTTGTATTCCTAACCTTTGTTCAATCCTTGATAAGAGTTTATGTTGTTGCCATCTTCTGTCTAAAAAAACCTGAATTGTTTTTCTCTCGCCTCCAGCCCTCAGCTACTGTCCTCTTCAGTCTAACATTGGCTTTCCACACCTGCCGAGTTACACTTTTCCAGGCTGTGATATAGACATACTCCTTTCCTCGTTGAATACTGTCTGCTTATTCCTGAGCTGCTTTGGTCTCATAGTTTCATAGTTTCATAGTTTGGTACTAGGCTATCTGCCCTGGGGCATTTATAAGCCTAGCCATAGTGATGTGGCTTTCGCCACCCCATGTAATGTTACAAAAGTGTACAGAATAGATTTAGAATACTGTGCCTCTGTCTAGTAGTGACACAGTGAAGACCCCCTTACATAATAGAATTAGTTTACTGTGCCTCTGTCTAGTAGTGACACAGAGATGACCCCTGGGGTAAACCTACGATCTCCCATCCACTCGTCAAGATTTCTCTTGAAGAGAGTCAGTGAGGGGCTCTGCCTAACATGAACTGGGATTCTGTTCCAGAGTATGGGAAGCCTCTGAGTTATGAATCTGTCCCTCCAGCATGTCCTATTCATATTTGTGCTGAGGTTTAAATCTTTAGCTCTTGTGGTTCTGATGGATTTGGATTTTTTGAGGTGGAGCATATCCATCAATTCCTGATTGGACATGGCCTTGTACGTCAGGCACAGATCACCTCTGAGCAGGCGGTATGCTACTGAATAGAGCTGGAGTTTCTTTAGTCTGGCAGCATATGACATATGTTGGAGACCCTTGATCCTCTTGGTGAGGTACTTTTGGGGTCTCTCTAGCCGTTGCAAGTGCCGGGTGAGGTACATACCAAATGGGGCATTGTACTCAATCATGGGCCTGATAAGGGAGGAGTATAGGGGTACAATGACCTCCTTTGATCTGGATGTGAATCCCTTCATGATAAGGTGGGCAAGGTAGAAAGTATTTCTAACCACTTTGGCAACGTGGGTGTCAAATGAGAGGTCACTATCGACTTGAGTCCCCAGGTCTCTGATTACTTTTTCCGTACTCAGTGGGTTACTGTCTATGTGATAATTTGTGGGTACTTTGTTTTTCCCAAAGGGGATGACTATACATTTTTTGGCATTTAGTTTAAGGCCATGACTCCGGCACCAGTTATCCGTTTCAGTGAGGCCTTTCTGTAGGATGTATGTGTCAGCTGGTGTATCGACTATGGCGCCTAGTTTGCAGTCATCTGCGAACTTTGTCAGCCACAACCCTCCCATGTTTGCTTTCACATCTGAGAAATAAATGCCAAACAAGAGGGGTCCCAGGACAGAGCCCTGTGGGACACCACTTGTCACTGGCTTTGAGTCTGACATGGCTCCAGCGATTTTGACTTTATGGGTTTTATCCTTCAGCCAGTTTGCCACCCATCTTGTGACATATGGATTTACATTTAAGCTGCTGAGCTTGTCTATGATGCCAGAGTGGGGTATTGTGTCGAAAGCTTTAGCCAAGTCCAGGTAGGCTGTATGGACTGCTTTGCCCTCGTCAATGGCTCTAGTGACTGTTTCGAAAAAGTCAACCAGGTTCAAAAGGCAGGATCTGCCCTTTACAAAGCCGAACTGGGTGGGATCAAGTGTCTGTAAGTCCCCAATGTCTCTGTTTATGAGTTCCATAATGATTCTTTCCATAGCTTTGCAGACCAGGCTGGTTAAGCTTATGGGGCGGTAGTTACCAGGGTCTGTAGAGGTGCCTCCTTTGTGGAGTGGGACTACTGTTGCTGTACGCCAGTGTTCAGGTACATATCCTGTAGTAAGGCTAAGGTTAAATAGCATTTTTATGTGCGGGTTTAGCTCCTCTTGGAGTTCACGTAGCACGCAACCCGGGATACCGTCAGGTCCCATTGATGCTGTGTTTTTAGCTTTGCTGAGGGCAGTTCTCACCTGGACATCTGAGATGACAGGGAGGTTACATTCAGCTGGGATAAGTATTTCTTCTTTTGGGGGTGAGGGAGGGGAGAAATTTGCACTGAACCTGTCTGCCAGAATATTGGCAATATCTGTGGGTTCAGTGTATTTTTTGTCATTGTGAACTAACTCTCAACATATCTGAGGGTTTCACCACGTTTCTAACATAGCTGAAGAAGGCCTTGTGGTTATCTTTAGTGTCCATAGCGATTTTTCTCTCAAAGTTGGCCGTGGATGTTTTTATGAGAGAACGTAGCTTTCTACTAGTGCTGATCAGAGATGCCTTCTCTTTATGGGATTTTGCTCTGTCGTGCAGTAGCTTCCTTCTTTTGTTATACAATTTGTTTATGGCTGGGGTCCACCAGACAGGACGCCTGCCCTTGGTGGAGAGGGTCTTGGTTTTATTTGGGATTGCATGATCCATGCATTCTTGGAGATGTCCGTAGAAAGCATTTGTGAAGGATTCTGCATTGTGGGATGTGGTTTCCACTGGCCCAGTGGGCTTAAAGGATACCATCTCAGTTTTAAGAAGTGTAAAGTCGGCTTTTGAGAAGTTTTTCACTGTAGTCTTTTGTGTTGGGGTGGAGGTGGGATATGTATATCCAGGGTGATTAGTTTGTGGTCAGATCTCACTAGTGAGGGGTATACTTCCGGTGTGGAGCACTTTGTCCCCATGTTTGTGATGATCAGGTCTAGTATATTATCTCCCCTTGTGGGAGAAGTGACTAGCTGTTCCATTGCATTTGAATTTATGAATTCCAGGAACCTTTGGGCTAGGGTGTTTAGGCTAGAATAATGCACCCAGTCTATGTTAGGGTAGTTGAAGTCTCCCAATATGATGGTGTTTGGTGAGACATTCTTATCCTCCAATGTCTTCAGGAAGGCTGAGTGGGGTTCCTGAGATTGGGAGGGTGGTCTGTAACATGCTACCAGTTGTATAGCAGTTTTGCCTACGGTTAGTTGCACCTGGATGGTCTCTGATGCTTCATGTGTTGCCACTAACCTGGAGGTGTGGGTGTCCTTGATGAATATGGACACTCCCCCTCCCTTTTTGGTTTGGCCCAAGTTTTGGGGCCAAAAAGCTTGATACGAGGTATAGCCTGGTAGTGCTGGGGTGCTCTCAGGAGCCTTGAACCAGGTTTCAGTTACTACACATACATCGATGTTCTCCATACTGAGGAGTGCTTCAAGAGCCTGCATCTTGAGATTTAGACTTCTGGCGTTGAGCAGCATTACCCTTAATTTTTTTCCATTTACCTGCTTCCTTTCATACCTTTTAGAATGTTGTGTCTCTGAGTCTCATTCACAGGTTGTTCCTCCCTTCCACAGCATCCCATTAAGATGTAGACTGAAAACAAATGCTGCTGTATCCAGTAGTACATCACCAGATAATATGCACCTATGGCAATTTTTGCCCAGCAGCATTACCAAAGCAGAACTATTGTTTGAAAAGTGTGTCATTGAATGATATTATAATAATAATCTCATCTCATTTCTGTGAGCCTGAGTGACGTTTTTTCCCACTAGATTTTTCATATATATTTTTTGGTAGATTGCTTTGTTCAAAAATTTTTTTATTTTCTTACATCCAATATGACAAAAATCTCGAATATAATATTAATGGCACATTAAACAGAATAATAAACTATATACAATATATACACAAGGTCTGAATATAGAATTGATATTACAATAATCTGAGTCAATTTTATCTATGTTTGAAAATGAAAAATTTCCTCGTCAAATCCTTCTTTTAAGTAGAGTCTGAGTTTATTTTTAATGTCTCAATAAGAGTTGAGATCTTTTTTCAAGGGTTGTTTGTCCATAGATTAGGCGCTATTCTTAATTCCTTTACTTTGACTTCCATTGTTAAGGTTTCATTTAACAATCTTAATAATTCTTCAAATGATGGTTCCGAAGTAGATTTCCATTTTATAGTTATGCATTTCCTAGCAACTGCTAGAATAGCCAGAATAAATACAAGTCTTTTTTATTCATTTCAAGTATTTCATTAACATTCAACAAGATTAAAGATTTAATCAAAACAAAAGAGTCAGTAAATATGGCTTGAAGAAAATTGTCAATATCTTTCCAATATTTTTTAACTTTACTACAATCCAAAACTATATGGAAGCAATCTGCTTTGCATGTTTGCAGACATCTCCAACATTAGGTGTATAAAATGATCTATGAATGAATTTCCATGTGAAAATTTTCCAATATTGAACATTAGATGTTAATTTTATAGAAGATAATAAGTCTGTTTTACTCTCCATAGATAGGTCTAGTGAATATCCTTTAGTGATGAAGTCCCAACATTTCTGATTAGTTTTAATCTTATAGTTTATTAGTAGTTTGTATAACCTTGAAGTTATATTCTTCCAGTTGGTGTTATAAACCACTTCATTCAAAAAGTTTGGAATTTGGGTCTAATTTTAAAGGGAGAGTTGTTTATTAATCTGCATAAATCTTCGGAGTACAGTAAAATACTTTGTAAAACTATCCAATCTGAAGGTGAAAGATCATACTTATTTATTAGTTGCTGGCTATCAATTGTTTTTTATTATCAATACATTGTTCCCAGCAAAAAAAAAAAAAAAATGTTTCCCACATTGAAAAAATATTCTTATGAAATGTAAATCCATCCAAAGTTTTATGTCTGAATTAGCTATGATACATTTCCTAAATATGTTGCAAATATACTTTATAGATTCTAGTTTAGTGGGTTTGATAATATTATATTGAATTCCTATACATAAGATATGTCAGGGTTTGTTAATTTTGGTAGATTTCTGAGTGTATTTTATTTTAAAATTCTTTAATAGAGTTATCATTTGAGATGAGTAGACTTATGTACATATGTATATTCTGAAAAGTTTGGTAGTATTTTTATTTAGGATTTGTTTTCTGTACTGCATTTTCTTAAATACTATGTATTGTTTTTAGCCCAACAAACTGTAGTGTTATATATTGTAATTTAATTTTTAATTGCTTTTCCCACTTGACATATAAACTTGAAGAAGTTGTAATAGATGAAAACGATCTATGTTAAAAAGTTAAAAATGTTTCTGAATGTTGGTAGAAAAGATTTCTAAGGAATTTTGAAGACTTATGTTGGCATTGTTGTAGCCCTCTAGGTCAGACTGGGAAGAAGTGGGTGTGGCTTGTGTGATTGACATGTCAAATGGCTGTGATGTCATATGCAAACGATGCATGATCAACTACCATGCACATTTGTCAGTGACATCATGCATACATTGGTTGTTGATTGACATGTATGGAAATGACCCAGGTGCCAGTGATTTGGGAAGGTTCCTTTCTGAGACTGAGAGGCTCCAGTCCCGAATGAATTAAATGCTGCAGATGATGGTTAATGTAAGTTGTAGGACATTTCTCTTTGCCTTAGGGCAACGAAACACATTGTTTTCCCCAGGATATAGTAAGTCACTTTACAGTTGTATGCTGTTATGCATTTTTCTCATACTGTTCCTTATCGTTTGAATAGCTGACCCTATCTTGTGTGTGTCTTGGGAATACATGTGCAACTTCCTGTTGTAGTGCTGTTTCTTTAGTGTTTCTCTTCTTTTGTCAGTTTGTCACGAGTTCAGTCAGTAAATGATGGACATTCTCTGTGTAGTATGTAACAATTCATAGGATTTCCATGTAGAAAATACTAGATGCTTCTCCGTACTGGAATATCATTTATAGATTTAGATAACTGTGTCTGGCTACATGTAGAGAGATGCTAAGAGATAAAGCTTTATTTCAGTTTGTTGTACAGTTTTATTTTCATGCTTGTATTAGCTTTGTCTATGTTTGCATATCTAAGATGCAGTTTTGTACAAATGTTCTGATATCTTCTTCAGTTGAACAAAGTTGTGTATCTTGCATATTGCATTTGAGTATTGAAAACGGGAAATGAGCAGTCTCGAATAATTTGATTGTAAAATTAATTTTGGCGTAGAGTTTACATTTTGTTTGCGTTACCGAGGTTAAGCTGTAGTGGTACATAGTCACATGATGTTGGCGTTAATTTATTACTTAAACATTTGAATACAAAAATAATTAGCTGAAACCTACCCCGTATTTGTTTTATAATGTATTCTAGTGGTCCCAGTTATGTCACCGTTTCTTTCTTTACATCTAGTTCCCCCTCAAGCTAACATGCTGAATACCTGATGAATATTCATCAGGCTGGAGAAGTCACCCCCATATACCTCTCAAGAAATTGGGACAAAGCCATAAATAAAAGTGAGACAATGGCAAAAAAATAGGGACAACTTTAAATATTGCTCTTACAAACTTTGAAAGCTGATAAAGTAACAGGTTTTGCATTAGCATGTATTTTCTGAAGTATATGAAGTCTGAAACTCAAATGTCTGTCATTATTTTCAAACTTCAGTCGTTAATGATTTACCACTAATTTGCTAAAAAAAACACAATTTTATGAAAAAGAGACCAAAAATATGAAGCCAAAATCTGGACATTCTGCAAAAATCTGTACAGTTGAGAGCTATGCATCCCCATGACTATTCATTCAGTATTCAAACATGTCACTGGGTGTTGGGTGTTGGGCGGGGTTTAGGCGAGACTTGCTACTGCGCATCCGAGGGTGGTACTGTTCTACAACATCCTTAAGTTAACTTTAACTTTCTCTCTTTTATACTACAATTAAATGATTTCAGGAAGTTTTAGCAATTACTAATGTGCAATTTTTAGTTTAACTTTTAGTTTAGTTTACATATCTTGGAGTCACACAGCTTGAAGTAGGGCAGCACTGTGTCGAATATCACACTGGTATATGGAGGAAGGGGTATTTAGCAAGTAAACATGCTGTCTTTTACAACACAGATACCCTAGTAAACCAATCCCATGCTTTTAAACTGGAATATGAATGGAACGGTGAATTTCTACATTTTCTTCTGTTTTTTCAACTACTATTTGGATCACTTGTTTGTGTGTTTTTAGTAACGAAGATTCAAATTGAACTAGCTTGTGCTTCCCTACTTTCATTAGAGGATTTATGCTTTCGAAAGTTTTAAAGAAAGTATTTCTACCACCTGTTATTAGGTTGGATATTCACAGAATGGTTTTTATTAGGTGCCTGAACTCTAGGGAATCTTAGATCTTCTAATTAGAGAAGTTTCTTCATTATTTATTTATTTGTTGAGTGAAAATATAAATCATGCTTCAGCAACTTGCATTTTGCCAAATGTTTCTTTACTAAAAGTGTGTAAACTTTACTGAAAATGTAATAACTCTGAGGGTTCCATACAATCTTAAACATATTTGAGCTCATACAAGTTTTTGCTTCATATTGTTAGTGCCTTAAAACATCCAGAGAATGTAAATATTTTCTGTAGTGTATGGATCGCTACAATTACACTTTGATGTCAGGAAAAATATAAACTTGTTAAGGGCTTCTCTAGTGAGAGACACGATCACAGCAGCACTGGGGGAGGGTGAAACAGTTGCTGCCCCCCCACCCCAAGCACTGGTACAATCGGGTCTCGCGCTTGAGAGTCTAACACTGGACGTGCTGCCAACCAAAGAAGTCTGGCAGAAAGTAAAACAGTTTTGTTTCTTCTTGCTGTCCTTGTCTCTCAACTGTACCTAAGTCTGTCTCATATTTTTGCTGTGATCCATACAATTTGTTTTTTTTAGTAACTGGTAAATCAAATTTTTGTCCTAGCACCTCAGTACCCCAAGGCTCTCCCTTGCATGCATCTTGTACCGATACCACCAAATCAGTTTTGATGTGTGTCCATATTGCTTTAAGCTAATCGAAGCAGCAGATTGAGCTCTGAGCTTAGCACAGATCTTAAGAGAGTTTTATTTTGCAAACGATTCTCCTGTACAGTCATACAAACGACACAATGACTCTTGCTTCTTCCTCTGTAAATGAGATTCTCCTTTACTGCGCGATCTTTTCAGACGTTAGGTGTCCTCATCTTATTTGAAGAAGAAGAACCTAGTCATTGTGTCGTTTTTATGATTGAACAGGAGAATCTTTTGCAAAATAAAAATCTCTTAAAATCAAACGCATAATAATCTGTTTATGATCGGAGAGTCGATCATAGTCTTTGATGTTATGCCTGACTTTGCAGGTCTATAAATTGATAAATATCCCCCTCCCCAATTAAGCTCAGTGTCATGCAACCAATGTCCAAAGAAAAGACTGCAGTCCTTTCTGTTGCAGTAACCTAACACACGATGAGTTGGCAAAGACTCCTAAACCACGAATAGATAATGTTTGGTATCTGTTACAAACTTTTTTAAAATACACTGAAGATCTTAAACTGCCTTGTACTTTCAGGAAGCCTATACATTAATTCATTTCCCTTTTATTGAAAGAATAAAACTAATTTACTTGTGTATCTCTTCAAGGAAAAAAGGCTTTGACTCAGATTAGTGGATTGTCTTTTCTATTTTAACTGTAGTCAGTTCGAAGAATAAACTTTTGTATGTTTTTCTTATGCTGGTTGGAATTGAATTAACATAATTTCTTTTTGATACAGCAGTTCTGTAACTTGGTCACATGCAGCTTAAGTGTTCCTGTCCTTGTTGTAGGTAGGACACTCAATCATCAGCTTTTCTGCTGCCTTCCCAGATACAGGTGGTGCTCACATAACATATACGTCTTTCACTGACATTATTTTCTGTAGTGTTTTACCCCGTATGTAGTGCAACTTTTGTCTTAGTTTGAAAATTACGACATCTGTGATTGATAGCTTTCTTCTTAGTACACAGTAAGCACATTATATGCCTGATACTTGCAAAATACTGAATTTGAATATAATTGCACATTTCTGATTGGGTCCTAACCCCCCTCATGTTGTACCCTCCTGAGCCCCTTCAGTTGGGTAACACAGTGTTTGTAATAAGGTGCAATTATTCTATGTCTCTATAGCACAGATTTTAAAGTGGGTCATGCAGACCTGCAGTACAGTAAGTTTCTTTATGCCGTTTGTGTTCTCTGTACTCTTTCATATAACTCATCCACATCACACCATGCATACAGGAAAGTAGTTTCGCTTTGGTTTAAAATTTTTTTATTGTGTTTTGCTTGTTTTCTATTAATGGCCTTTATTTCAGTGTAGCTCATAAATTTAAATGTATAAATTTAAACTTAGTGGTAGGGTACAATAACCATTAAGATAGTCTTTAGCAAACATATATATAGGTTGTTATCTCATTTTACTTCTAGTTTTTAGAATAACTTTCTTAGCACTGATATTTCCCAGACATTTGATTGTAACATTTGAGATAGTCCACTAGCTGGTGATCATACCACTCACCCTCTAAGCACAAGAAATCTGGGCAAAGTCTAGTATAATGGGGAGAAACATGCCCAAAAATAGAGACAGATTTTAAATATTCCTCTTATAAACTTAGGAAGTTGCTAGAACAACAGGATTCATAATAATATACATTTACTGAAGGATATGAAGTCTGAAAGTCAAATATATTTCATTTTTAGTGACTTCAGTCCTCAGTGATTAGCGAGAAAATCACTAATTTTTATGAGAGACAGATCAAAAGTTTGAGGCAAAAATCAGAATCCGGACAGTTGAGAGGTATGCTAGTGAGCAGTTGCATATAGACTCCATTCATATGCTGAGCTGGCAGTATTAGTTGTAGATATTCTAAAAGAGAAAATATGAAAACAGGAAGAAAAACTTGATGATTATACATTCTGTAAGTTGGAACAGTTCAGCATATAATATAAATACGTGTGTGTGTGTGTGTGTGTGTGTGTGTGTGTGTGTGTGTCTGTGTGTGTGTGTGTGTGTGTGTGTGTGTGTATATATATATATATATATATATATATGTGTGTGTGTGTGTGTGTGTGTGTGTGTTTATACATATATATATATATATATATATATATATATATATGTGTGTGTGTGTGTGTGTGTATATATATATATATATATATATATATGTGTGTGTGTGTGTGTGTGTGTGTGTGTGTGTGTGTGTGTGTGTGTGTGTGTATATATATGTATATATATATATATATATATATATATATATATATATATATATATAGGCCTACTGCTGCTCTTATCCTGCCTTCCTTGGCTCTTAATTCCTGCTATCTTTTCACGCTGCATTGCTCTTCTCTCTCTCTCTCTCTCTCTCTCCCTCTCCCACGTATCTATTTTAATTTAGCACGTGATATCTGTGTCCTCCACTACACCAGCCTTACTCACTGTATCTCTCCTCACTTTTTGTACCTACCCATGTATTTAGATAGTACTTGTATGTTAACTCTCGACCTTGCTGTAGAATTGCAGTTCTTCTGGTCTGTACCTATTAATACCTACCCCCGCTCCTCCCTCTTCTACCTGAACATCCTCCTTGAATTTATAAAACCTCCCAACCCTAGGACGCCGTCTTTAAACTATGTTCATTCTCGGCTGTTGCGTGTCCTTGGCTTTAGCGTCTGCACCTACAGTAAGTTGAATCTTTTTGCTTATTAAGGTATACCTGCATCGCATTATTTTAAAAGAAATGGTGAGAACAGCAACGACTTTACAGTGAATGTTGTCCGATGTATCAGAAGTGCGCTGGTTAAATGTACATCGAAAACGCTAACTACTTGTAAACCTGTATTGCAGTTACTTAGCACAAAAGGGTGAAAACAGCAACAACTTTACAGTGAATGTTGTCCGATGTATCAGAAGTGTGCTGGTTAAATGTACATCGAAAACGCTAACTACTTGTAAACCTGTATTGCAGTTACATAACACAAAAGGGTGAAAACAGCAACGACTTTACAGTGAATGTTGTCCAATGTATCAGAAGTGTGCTGGTTAAATGTACATCGAAAATGCTAACTACTTGTAAACCTGTATTGCAGTTACTTAACACAAAAGGGTAAAAACAGAAATGTATTTACATCAATGTAGTTTGATGCGATAATTGCTGTGTTGGTTTAATGTACATTGTTAAAGCCAAGTAACTGTAGCTCATTGAGTGTGCTGGTCAAATGTATTCTGAAAACGCCAACATACAAACGCGCACTACAAAGTAATGTTTAATTACTATCCTCTCTAAGTGCTTAACTAGGTGCTGTTACAAGACATACTGTATTGAAATATCACCTAGCCTATATCGTAGTGCCTATTTTGCAGAATTGATTGATTTTTTGATTGTTTTACTGCATACTATGTGTTAGCCGCTCCAGTTTCTTCTATAGTTCCTAAAGACCCGTAACCTTTCCTAACTTTGAGAAATGTATCAGTGTTAGTGTAGTGGTTTATGTAATGTGTTAAATGTTAGTGTAGTGGTCTATCTAAATACAGAATTAAAGACTCCGAGTGCTTCCTGCTCTGCATATGGTCGCAACTGAAGGTCCCAACAAAAGATTAACTGTGGCTTAACTCTGGATAGGATTTACATTGCATAAGCATATTAACGAGCTATGCATAACACATTGCATAAAATAGTAGTCCATTTAGTGGCTGTTATACCTTTTCTTTGCTGGTGTACTCAGACATACGAGTAGAAGCATGCATTGTTTTGTTGTAATTTCTGTATTTGCAACTTAAATGGAACACACTACTAGCCAAAGGGTTGTAAATCTTAAATTTATTGCTGCTCTGAACGTTTGTTGATTTTATCACATGCTTGATATCTGTATGTTACTACTGCTGGGAGCCAATGTGTTTCTGTATTGCTTACTAAAGTACAATTTTTCTCTCAACTTTCTCTCCTCCTCTCCAGCTTTCTTGCCCTGCATTACCCTCTGTGACTACACCTGGCTGGATGCCTAGACCTAAACTAAATTAAAACAAGCTCTGAAGCCTCATCCCCTTTATGGGAATTGAACCAAGCTTCTCCTAGAAGGAACTAAGGAAGTATGCGCAACTGCTGCTAATCCTTTGTATTATTATATTTGTCTAAAGCCCTGCTAGGTGTTTCAGTACGCTCCCTTGCCAGGAAAGCCAGCAGCCAAACCCTTCTTAATTTCTGTATCTCCCATACTTTCCCCTCTTCTAGCTCCCTGATTTACACTAGCTCCCTTCTCTCCTCAATACAATCCAGTCCAGGGATTGCCCTGGTGAAGCCACAGGTTCACTTCAGCATTTGTCCACTAGATGGCACCCTCTCCCTACTATTTTTGACTTCCCACTTCTTCACTTACTTCTTGCATTCTGTTTAAGTTCTAACTTCTCTATTTTTTCTCTCTTTTTCTTAAAACATCATAGTCCACTCTATCCTACTAAACCCCTGTCCCCTATACTTACCTTCTGCAGTCAACACTCCACTGATAGGTTCTCGCTCTTATCCTGCCTTCCTTGGCTCTACCTGCTCCATTTGCCCTGCGGGCTCACTCCGCTCCCCTACCCTGCCCCCAATTCTCACCCACCCCCAGCACCTCTACATTTATTCCTTCACAACCACACCCACTACCCTACCTGACCAATTACTCTCCATTACTCTAGCAACACCCACTCCTATATCCCGCCCATATCAACCATCACTCAGCTGACCTAGAATACCCTACCTAGCCAGTCTTCATTACTTTGTCAACACCCACTCCCTATCCCACCCCATATCAACCATCACTCAACTCTCCACTCCCTTACTAATATTAGAGACTCACCTGCCCCTCTGTACATACAACACTCTTGCATCTATAAATAACTCAGCAACAACATACCAACTCTTAACAGCTCTAGTTCATCATGCTTTCAAAACCTTCATCCATCTCCATTCTACTACTACTTCTCCTCAACATATCCTATGTTTATTACCTCACCCAACCTATTAATACCAACCACTCACAATCCTTCCATGTAAACAACCATCTTACCTCACCTCCTTTATACTCACAGACCCCAATATCTCCCCACCTATATCCTATAAAAAATCTACTCTTTCCATACAAACTTATTACCCCTCATAAACTTTCTACCCCCTTAGTAACTAACAAATCCTTCACAATCATAATTAAGCCCAATCTATATTCTAAACTGTCCAGTTACCTCTCCAACCTAATCCTATATCTAATTACCATTCTATTATCAGGAAATATTCATCCTAACCCTGACCGCACCCACCTCATCCACTATAGACAAGTCCATACTACTTACCTCTTTAAACTCCCAAGGTATAGTTAACAAAATCCCAAACCTCCATGCCTGGCTTATACATAATAAACCTGACATCCTATCCATCTTTGAAACCTGGTTAAAACCCCACATAAAAGACGCTGAAATAACACCACCCAACTTTTCTATCATTAGAAAGGACAGATCCCACAAAAAAGGGGGAGGAGTTGCTCTCCTATACTCATCCTCCTTGTCAGTCACTCCCTATAACAAACCTACTCCCCCCTTCAATAATGCCGAATTACTCCTAGCACTACTTCAAGTTAACAAACACAAGCACATATGTATAGCCTCCCTCTACACCCCCTGGTGACAATATTTCTACACTTGAGAACATTCTCTCATGGCTCTCCACCAACATTAGCAATGAAACAATAATCTCAGGAGACATGAATATAAATTGGTCCTCCATTCAGTCTCCCACAAACCCACTTAACATCAACCTCTATAATTTTTCACAGCTAATCAACTCCATAACCCGCCCCTCAAAAAACCTCTCTAGTGGTAGCATTCTAGACTGGATTTTAGTCTCTCATCCCCATTATTTCTCTGACAGTGGTACACTTCCTGATCCCCTTAGTGACCACTTATCCACCTTCACAGACCGACTCCTTTTACCCTTACATCGTACACACAATTATATTACTGTTCGCAACCAAAAAAACTTTAACCCCATTACCTTTTCTAACTCTCTAAAAGCAATAAATTGGAACATTCTAAAAAACACTATCTCTAGATAATGCTGTTGCCCACTTTAACTTAACCTTCTTAAACCTCCTAGACTACCACGCTCCCTTAAGGACAAAAAGAATAAAAATCAAAACTGCCCCTTGGCTAACCAAAAACACACTAGCAACCATGCGACACAGAGATAAAGTTTGGGCAAATTACCAGAAAAATAGGACTCCCCCCATCTGTAATGAATACAAAACACTTAGAAATAAAGTCAAAAAGCTCATCATCACTGATTGACAAAATTACTTCTCCATACTCCAAAACAACAATAAAACAAACCCTCAGAAATTCTGGAAAGGAATCTCCACCCTCCTAAATCCCAGCAAAACAGACACCCCCACCCCAGACCCTAATGCTCCCGAGATAGATTTGGCTACACAATTTAATTCTTTTTTCATTGATTCTATTTCCAAACTGACCTCATCATTCTCTAACGCCACCGCACCGTCCACTTCACCCCCATCCTCCTCCACTAACACTCTACCCTCCACTTCACCCCCATCCTCCTCTACCAACACTACACCCCCCACTTCTACTTCACCCCCATCCTCCTCTACCAACATTCTACCCTCCACTTCACCCCCATCCTCCTCCACTAACACTATACCCTCCACTTCAACCCCATCCTCCTCTACCAACACTACACCCTCCACTTCTACTTCACCCCCATCCTCCTCTACTAACACTCTACCCTCCACTTCTACTTCACCCCCATCCTCCTCCACTAACACTATACCCTCCACTTCACCCCATCCTCCTCTACCAACACTCTACCCTCCACTTCTACTTCACCCCCATCCTCCTCCACTAACACTATACCCTCCACTTCACCCCCATCCTCCTCTACCAACATTCTACCCTCCACTTCACCCACATCCTCCTCCACTAACACTATACCCTCCACTTCACCCCCATCCTCCCCTACCAACACTCTACCCTCCACTTCTACTTCACCCCCATCCTTCTCTACTAACACTCTACCCTCCACTTCACCCCCATCCTCCTCTGCCAACACTCTACCCTCCACTTCTACTTCACCCCATCCTCATCTACTAACACTCTACCCTCCACTTCTACTTCACCCCATCCTCCTCCTCTACTAACACTCTACCCTCCAGTTCTACTTCACCCCCATCCTCCTCTACTAACAATCTACCCTCCACTTCTACTTCACCCCCACCCTCCTCTACTAACACTCTAACCTCCACGTCACCCCATCCTCCTCTACTAACACTCTACGCTCCACTTCTACTTCATCCCATCCTCCTCTACCAACACTACACCCCCACTTCTACTTCACCCCATCCTCCTCTACCAACACTACACCCCACTTCTACTTCACCCCCATCCTCCTCTACTAACACTCTACCCTCCACTTCTACTTCACCCCATCCTCCTCTACTAACACTCTACCCTCCACTTCTACTTCATCCCATCCTCCTCTACCAACACTACACCCCCCACTTCTACTTCACCCCCATCCTCCTCTACCAACACTACACCCCCACTTCTACTTCACCCCCATCCTCCTCTACTAACACTCTACCCTCCACTTCTACTTCACCCCATCCTCCTCTACTAACACTCTACCCTCCACTTCTACTTCACCCCCATCCTCCTCTACTAACACTCTACCCTCCACTTCACCCCCATCCTCCTCCACTAACACTCTACCCTCCACTTCTACTTCTACTCTCATTTCTTCTCCATCATCATCACCCTCAAATACCCCCTCTTCCCATCCCCCACATTTCACATTAAAACCTATACCCACAGCTACCATAAAAAAACTCATTCAGAAACTGAAGCCATGCTCTAATGCTCCAGATAACATTCCCTCACACTTAGCATAGCTGCCGAAGCCATTGCCTACCCCATTAGCATTCTAATCAACCGCTCTATCCAAGAAAGCATAGTTCCCCAAATTTGGAAAAAGGATTTTATCATACCCTTACATAAAGGCGGCAATAATAACAATGTTACTAATTTCCATCCCATCGCTATCCTGTCTCCCATCTCTAAACTCCTAGAAAAGTGTATCCAACTACAACTCCTACAACATCTCATAGACAATCACTTACTAACTCCCACACAACATGGATTTAGACCAGGTCACAGCACTATGACAGCCCTCCTCTCCTTCCTGGAAACTGTAAATAAAGCCCGGGACTCTGGTCAAATTGTTTCTACCCTACTACTTGACCTCTCTAAGGCCTTTGACACTATCTCTCACAACCTACTTCTAACTAAACTCTCTAAGCTTAACCTATCACCTTCCTCTCTAAACTGGTTTTGCAGCTACTTATCCAATAGATATTAAGCAGTAAAATGGAAAACGGCCACCTCCTCATTCCTAAATATCCCAACTGGAGTTCCCCAAGGTTCCATACTGGGTCCCCTCCTCTTTAATCTATTTATAAATGACTTCCACAATTCGATCCCTTTCTCAAATATCATCCAATACGCAGATGATTCAACTATTATCTATTCTTCCACATCCATCCTGACACTCCTAAAGCTTACACAGGATGCATTCTCAACCACTGAACAATGGATTAAAAAAAAATCACCTAGCACTAAATGCCTCTAAAACCAAATTAATGGCATTTACTCCCTCTAAAGTCACCTCTTTCAATACAAACACATTCCCTATCACTAGCCATAACAACACATCTCTGGAACTGGTGTCAGAAGCCAAATTACTAGGGGTCCAAATTGACAGTCAGCTTAAATTCAATCCCCACCTCCAACTAAATATCAAAAAACCCCATCAAAAACTAGGCATGCTCTACCGACAAAATCGCTATCTTACACCCTTCACTAAAGTCACTGTCTCTCTACCTCATTTCTTATCCCCTCACATCTCTATGGAGCTCCACTCCTAACCAATCTACAATCTTCCCTTAAAACACAACTTTCCTCTTGCTACAACAAAATTGCCAAGTTTGCTACCAGCCACAAGTCCTCCACCCACCACTGTTCTTCTCTCCACAAACTAAAATGGCTAGAACTACCCAATCATCTCACCTACACTCAACTTACTGTTGCACATAAGCTCATTTTCAACCCCTCCCTCTGTCCCTCCCTTTCCTTTGCCCTTAAAATGCACCTCCCTGACAGATTACTAAGATCTACCAACCAAAACCTAATAGAATTGTACAAACCAACTCGTCCCCCAGGTAAAAATCTCCTATCCTATGGTCTAGCATGTCTCTGGAACTCTCTTCCACCATCCATTCGTACCACCTGTAACCGCTTTATATTCAAAGAATCTCTTCATTCACATCTAATATTCCAGTGGGAATGCTCCTGCTCCCACCCCACATAACTTACACTGGCATTTTCCTTTTTCTCTTCACTCCCCCTCTTTATACTTGCAATTTCCTTATACTTTCTCTCCTAACTCATACATCCTTCCCTTGTACTTTCTAAGCTATTTATAAAGAATGCATTAGAATGTACCTCTTAGTGCAAGCTTCCTAATATGTAATGGCTTCTTAGTATTTATACTGTAATGTCCCTTTTTACTAGTCTGTATAATCTGTAACTTTCTTCACTAGTCTGTATTATTTGTAATGTTTGCTCTAGTCAGTAACATTTGTAAAACTTTTTGTAACCTTGCTTGTTTTTGGAGCTTTTCTCTCTGGGACTCAATTGAAAATGGGTTCATCTTGGCCCAATGGACTATCCTGGTAAACCAACTGCAAATAAATAAATAAATAAAATAAATACTGTATAAGTTCAAAAATACACTTCTTCAAACTCACACAGTAAACGCTGGGTTACGGGAAAGTGCACTTAATCGAAAGTGCACTTTCGCGAAACCTGCTTCAGCGAACGTGCTGCTATTAATTTTAGTGCAGTAGTTACAGACCTTAGGGTTAGGGTGCAGGTCATGATAAGGGGATAGTAGTAGGGGTATCCCCTTGCCATGACCTGTGCCCTAACCCTAAGGTCCATGACTACCGCACCACAGTGGAGGATAGCCTGTCATCCACTGTGGTGCAGTAGTCACGGACTTTAGGGTTAGGGCACGGGTCATAGTAAGGGGATAGCTAAGTAGGGCTATCCCCTTACCATGACCCGTGCCCTAACCCTAAGGTCTGTAACTACCGCACCACAGTGGAGGACATAGCATGTTTTCCTGCTGTCCTCCGCTGTGGTGCGATCCATTCGTAGAAGCTAAGTTTATGAAAGTGCACTTTCGAATAAGTGCACTTTCGCGTAACTGAGCAGCCTACTGCTCTTTTTCAAATACGTGGTATTCGTTGAAAAGCAGTAGACCCATATATATATATATATATATATATATATGGCATTCACGTTCTGACACTTGTTATTTTGCTCCCTCTTGCACCTCCTGTACATGCCAGTTGTAGACAAATAGGTATGTGTGTCTCAGGGCGCTGAAATGTAGAATGTCTAGACTTGATCAGAAGAAGTTATTTCCTGTAATATAAATACTTTGTTGACAGCTGTAAAATACGTGGAGCTTTAGGCCAGATTCCCAGAGTGGCTCAGAGCCTGACCCTAGCAGTTTAACAGACTGGTTATACTCTGAAGCTGCACTACAGATATATTCAGATGATGGTACCAGGGGCTGCCATTGTAAAACTGCCACTGAGATTACCGTAAAGCAGTCACAACATTTTGGTCAATAGTACCATAATCAGCATGCAACATACATGAATAAACACAAAACAACAAACCACTACAGAGAAATTCAAAAATAATAATACAACAAAACATAAACAAAATATAACACTGAAAATGACAACATAATCCTTCAGTAACAGTAGAGTAACATTTCCGACTTTCTCACAAGCAAGCAATTTGTGTCCCCTGCTATGGCACTTTGGCTCAAGCAACTGGAAGAGATAAACAATTTTTTATAGCAAAGAAAACTACAAAGTCTAAAAAATTACACCTGCTATGATGTATCTTTCTCCACACCTTTATTGTAAATCCAAGGCTGTTTAGTAGCAACCAAAGTATGAATCACAAATTTCAAACCATATTGACTTTTATAGACGTTACACTGGAATTTTCATTTTGAATAATTAATCACAAATTTTGCATTTCAAAAAGTTCATTAACACATTTTGGCCATTAGCAGCACTCCTGACATTTCTGGCAGGATGTCTGAGTTGAATTAACAAATTCAAATTTAGCATCTTATCCAGATGTACTCATTTTTAGTTATAGTAAGGCACACCATAAGTTTGTTTATTTTATGATTTACACATTTCTTGTATTGATTTATGATGCCAAGCCTTGTACCACTGTGGAAAGATACAGGAATACACCAGAGTCTCTTTTGGTTTATTGCTAAAATCACTTTCCTGAGCCCTGTAAGAAACCATTACACAGTGTCAGCATTGCCTAAAACATTGTTCAACCAAAACTACCCCCACCTTAATTACCTTTGTGACCTATCTTCCCGGGAAATGGCATGCAATGACCAGAACAGTTAGACACCTGTCTGGAGATGAGTTTAATAATTATTAAACAATCTGAGCCACCAGGCACAGTAATCCTTGACTCTGGATAACTGTCACTGTTGAGGTGACACCCTGACCCCATGTGCAAAAATGGGAAATGGGGTTGTGGATGAATGCATTGATGGATTAAACCATCTGAAGTTTCAACACCTGGCAACAAATATCTTGCTTTTTGCTCTACAGATGGACAGCATTTACCTTCAGTGGGTCAGTAGTTTTTATGGTAAAAGCCAAGGGAAAGGCTATGGTCTTGTTAGTGTGTTATTTTAGATTAGAATGAAATGATGTCTGATTTCTGAATTAAAATCTGTTTCTCATTTGATGTCTCGTACTTTGTAACTATGGCGCAGCTTTGCACATGCACATATGCACTTACACACACACACACACACACACACACACACACACACACACACACACACACACACACACACACACACACACACATACACACACACATGCATACACACATAGGTTCATAGGTTCATAGGATCATACTAGGCTATCTGCCCTGGGGCAATTATAAGCCTAGCCCGATTCTGTATGGCTTACGCCACCCCTTGATTTGATTATACTGTGCCTATTTTAAGATTTAGTTTACTGTGCCTCTGTCTAATAGTGACACGGGAGTAATCCCTGGGGCAAACCTATGATCCCCCATCCACCTATCGAGATTCTTCTTGAAGAGATTCAGTGAGGTGCTCTGCCTCACATGAACTGGAATTCTATTCCAGAGCGAAGGGAGCCTCTGGGTTATGAACCTGTCCATCCAGCAAGTTCTATTTATTTCTGTGCTGAGGTTCAAGTCCCTCGAGCGTGTGGCTCTAAGGGATTTAGATTTACTGAGGTGGAGCATGTCCATTAATTCTGGATTTGACATAGCTTTGTATGTCAGGCATAGATTGCCTCGAAGTAGGCGGTATGCAACTGAGTAGAGCTGGAGTTTTTTTAACCGAACAGCATATGGCATCTGTTTGAGACCCTTGATCCTCTTGGTGAGATACTTTTGGGGTCTTTCTAATTGCTGCAGATGTCAGGTAAGGTACATCCCAAAAGGGGCATTGTATTCTATGATGGGCCTGATGAGGGATGAATAAAGGGGCACGATTACCTCTCTTGATCTAGATGTGAAACCCTTCGTGATGAGGTGGGCTATGTAGAAGGTCTTTCTAACCACTTTGGCAATGTGGTTTTCAAAGGAGAGATTGCTATCAACTTGGGTCCCCAGGTCCCTAATAACTTTCTCTGTACTTAATGGGTTTCCGCCTATGTGGTAATTTGTGGGCACATTGTTTTTGCCAAAGGGTATGACTATACATTTTTTGGCATTTAGCTTTAAACCATGGCGCTGGCACCAGTTATCTGTCTCTGTGAGACCTTTTTGAAGGATATTTGTGTCAGCTGGAGAGTTGATTATGGTGCCCAGTTTGCAGTCGTCTGCAAACTTGGCGAGCCATAGTCCTCCCAAGTTTGCCTGTACCTCGGAAAAGTATATACCGAACAAGAGTGGTCCCAGGACAGAACCCTGTGGGACGCCACTTGTGACCGGTTTCAAGTCTGACATGGCTCCAGCAACTCTCACTCTGTGGGTTCTGTCTTTGAGCCAGTTTGTGACCCATCTTGTGACAAAGGGGTTTATATTTAAGCTGGATAGCTTATCTATGATGCCCAAGTGGGGTACTGTGTCAAATGCCTCTGCAAGGTCCAGATAGGCTGTGTGGACTACCTTCCCTTCATCTATGGCTTTGGTGACTGTTTCAAAGAAGTCAACCAGGTTCAAAAGGCAGGATCTGCCCTTGACAAAGCCGAACTGGGTCGGATATAGCATCTATAGGTCCCCAATGTCTTTGTTTATGAGCTCCATGATGATCCTCTCCATAGCCTTGCAGACTAAGCTAGTCAGGCTTATGGGGCGATAGTTTCCAGGGTCGGTAGAGGCTCCACCTTTGTGGAGTGGGACCACTGTTGCTGTACGCCATTCTGTGGGCACATATCCTGTAGTGAGGCTGAGATTGTATAGCTGTTTTATTTGAGGGATTAGTTCCTCTTGGAGTTCATGTAGGACGCAACCTGGGATGCCATCTGGTCACATGGAAGCAGTGTTTTTTGCTTTGGAGAGGGCAGCCTTCACCTGAGCATCTGAGATGTTTGGGAGGCAGCCCTCTCCCGGGATAGATACTTGCTGTTTTGGGGGGGAGGGGGGGGAGTTTGCACTGAACCTGTCTGCCAGGATATTGGTGATGTCTGTGGGTTCAGTGTATTTTTTGTCGTTTAGAATCAACTCAGAACAAGTCTGGGAGTTGCATCCCAGGTTTCTAACATAACTGAAAAAAGCCTTATGATTGTCTTTGGTGTCCTGTGCAATTTTTCTCTCGAAGCTGGCCTTGGAGGATTTTATGAGGGATCGTAATTTTTTGCTATTACTGATCAGAGATACCTTCCCTATTAGGGATTTTGTTCTATCATGTAGTAGCTTCCTCCTTCTGTTGTACAGTTTATTTTTGGCAGGGGTCCACCAGACTGGATGCCTGCCTTTGGATGATTGGGTCTTGGTTTTGTTTGGGATAGCATGATCCATGCATTCCTGGAGATGTCCATAGAATGCATTTATATAGGATTCTGCAGTTTGGGCCATAGTTTCCACTGGCCCTGGGGCCTTGAAGGATTCCACTTCGGTTTTGAGAACTGAGAAGTTCGCTTTTGAGAAGTTTTTCACTGTGGTTTTCTGGGCTGGGGGTGGGATCGGGATGTGGACATCCAGTGAAATTAATTTATGGTCTGATCTTACCAATGAGGGATATACTTCTGGTGTGGAGCATAGAGTCCCCATGTTGGTAATGATCAGGTCTAGTATGTTGTCCCCTCTTGTGGGAGTGGTGACTAGTTGTTCCATAGCATTTGAGTTTATAATTTCTAGGAATGTTTGGGCTAAGGTGCTGGGGCTTGAGTAGTGCTCCCAGTCAATGTTTGGGTAGTTGAAGTCACCCAATATAATGGTGTTCGGAGAGATCTTCATGTTCTCCAATGTTTTCAGGAAAGCCGAGTGGGATTCCTGACTTTGAGAGGGTGGTCTGTAGGATGCTATAAACTGAAAAGCAGTCTTGCCCACTGTTAGTTGCACATGGATGGTCTCTGATACTTTGTGCAATGCCACTAACCTGGAGGTGTGGATATCCTTGATAAATATGGAAACTCCCCCTCCTTTTGTGGTTTGGTCCGGGTTTTGGGGCCGAAAAGCATGATATGAGGTATAGCCTGGTAGTGCTGGAGTGCTCTCTGGAGCCTTGAACCAGGTTTCTGTCACTGCACAGATATTGATGTTCTCCATCCTGAGGAGAGCTTCGAGTGCATGCATCTTGAGGTTAAGACTTCTGGTGTTTAGCAGCATTACCCTTAGTTTCTTGTTCCTTGTACTGTTTATGGGGGTGGGTTTGACTTTTGAGCCTTGCCTAAAAAGGCACTATGGGGGTGGCAAGAGCTTTTGCCAATATCCGAAAGCCCGGTGGTGACAGGTGCAAGCCGTCCCTAGCGAAGCAACGTGGCTTGTCGAGCATGTCATCCCAGGCTGACAGACACTGGATCCCCTTTGAATGACACCAAAATTTTAGCCAATTGTTAAAATCGATCATTTTGTCTTTGTACTGTGGCATCATTCTAGGTGAGGGTAAGATGCTGCTCAAGGTCAGGATTATACCAGCCTGGGCTACATGATCAGAGAGCTCCTCTGTGTCTCTTTTCATATAGTCCAGTGAGGTACGTCTCAGGTTATTCACACCAGCATGTACAATGACTGAGTCATATTTGTATTTGCTTTGGAGTGACCTGAGTGCTTGCGTTATGTGTCGGATCCTAGCATCCGACAGGCAGCTCACCGTGACCTTCTCTTTATTCAGCCTGGTGAGCGGGACGTCAGTGTGTCTGACAATAGAGTCACCTATAACAAGAGTATCAGATGTGTTATTCAGCCTTAAGGGCTGTGGCTGCTTGGCACACTGACTTTGTGGGTTATGTGTTGTGCGTGTTTTGTTTTGAGGTAGCGTTTGCTTGGATGTCTGCTTTGGAGGTCTCTGTTGCTTAGGTAGATTTTTATTTAGAACCTCCGAGTATGTTTTTGTGTATTTATGTGTTTGGTTCGCTGATGTGGTGGGACTATGTGATACTGGAATTGTGTTGTGCGAGGTTACCTTCTCCTCCTGACTGGTTACACCAGTTTTGAGATGAGAGAGCTCAGCCTCCAGTCTGGCTAAATAGTTGCATCTCTCACATATATTTGAACCTGTTTGGAGGAGGAGAGGGTTGTCCGTGTACATGAGACAGTTGTAACATTGCCTCAAAATTCCCAGATTCACCAGCTGGACTGGAGAGGAAAGCAGTGACTGACCTTTGGACATGCTAGAGTAATAGGGAAACTGAATTTAAGACGGACCAATAGAGGACAGGGTAATCGTAGAGAGTATAAGAGTAAGTAGTGCTTCTGGTTTAATAGTGCTAACTTGTAGGATTACTTAATTGGACCAGTGAAGGGCCTTAGAATGAGAATATGGTGTTTAAATTGAGAGATAGAGCAGTTCTAAGGGAAAAAGTGAAGAGCAGCCTTTGTGGTGCCAGGAATAGTTTAAATCCAATTAGGCGGCGGTGCCCGCTGTTGCGCTATGCACAAAAACGCGCAAAACCACGCAAAAGAGGGTTTTAAGAGAGGAAGATGAAGGAGTTTTGGAATTGACCCAAAATGGCCAATAAAACTACAGTTTCAAGTCAGTAACCACTCCCACAGGGGCAGGCAGGCTGCTCAATGTTTTTCACTGCCACTGATCAACAGAGAGACTTCCCATTAGCCCAAGCAAAAAATGGCCTCACAGAAACTTACAAACAGTTCAAGAACAGCAAGCCTGTAACTGAACTTTTTTTAATCTCAGAAAAGTGGGAAAAAAGCAATATTTTTTTTGTTTTTTTGTTTTTTCAGAGATAGCAGAGGTTCACAAGTATCAACAAGTTATAACAGTGCAGTAAATGACCCCACACAAGAGTGCTAGGCCAAAGACAGATAAAATGCAAGTTTTGAGAAAAAAATGATTTTAAAAATAAGTGCAAACAGGAAATTCAGTAAACAGCTCTAGGTTGTGCACTAAATACAGTTACTAATGCAGAAATCAAATTTAACAAGCCAGAAAATGCTCAAAATAGGCGGCTATGCAGAAAAACTTAGCAAATAAACAGAGGAAAAATACTT
>NC_056732.1:1876495362-1876512862 GCF_019279795.1 Protopterus annectens
AAAGCAACATAAACTAAAACATGTTAAATACACATAAGCTGTAAGCTAAAATAGTAGAAACTACCATCAAAGCAGTAAAGCAACATAAACTAAAATATGTTAAATACACTAATACAGTAATGCTGTAGGCTAACATAGTAGAAACTAGCATCAAAACAGTAAAGCAACATAAAATAAAACATATTAAATACACTAATGCTGCAGGCTAACATACTAGAAACTAGTGTAAAAGCAGTAAAGCAACATAAACTAAAACATGTTAAATACACTAATGCTGTAGGCTAACATAGTAGAAACTAGCATCAAAGCAGTAAAGCAACATAAACTGAAACATGTTAAATATACTAATGCTGTAGGCTAACATAGTAGAAACTAGCATCAAAGCAGTAAAGCCACATAAAGCTAAAACATGTTAAATACACTAATACACTAATGCTGTAGGCTAACATAGTAGAAACTAGCATTAAAGCAGTAAAGGCACATAACGCTAAAACATGTTAAATACACTAATGCTGTAGGCTAACATAGTAGAAACTAGCATCAAAGCAGTAAAGGCACATAACACTAAAACATGGTAAATACACTAATACACTAATGCTGTAGGCCAACATAGTAGAAACTAGCATCAAAGCAGTAAAGGCACATAACTCTAAAACATGTTAAATACACTAATGCTGTAGGCTAACATAGTAGAAACTAGCATCAAAGCAGTAAAGGCACATAACGCTAAAACATCTTAAATACATTAATACACCAATGCTGTAGGCTAACATAGTAGAAACTAGCATCAAAGCAGTAAAGTAATATAACGCTAAAACATGTTAAATACACTAATACACTAATACTGTAGGCTAACGTAGTAGAAACTAGCATCAAAGCAGTAAAGCAACATAAACTAAAACACGTTAAGTACACTAATGCTTTAGGCTAACATAGTAGAAACTAGCATCAAAGCAGTATAGCCCCATAAACTAAAACATGTTAAATACACTAATACACTAAAGTTGTAGGCTAACATAGTAGAAACTAGCATCAAAGCAGTAAAACTACATAAAGCTAAAACATGTTAAATACACTAATACACTAATGCTGTAGGCTAATGTAGTAGAAACTAGCATCAAAGCAGTAAAGCAACATAAAACTAAAACATGTTAAATGCACTAATACACTAATGTTATAGGCTAACAGTAGAAACTAGCATCAAAGCAGTAAAGCCACATAACGCTAAAACATGTTAAATACACTAATACACTAATGTTGTAGGCTAACAGAGTAGAAACTAGCATCAAAGCAGTAAAGCCACATAAACTAAACCATGTTAAATACACTAATACACTAATGTTGTAGGCTAAACTAGCATCAAAGCAGTAAAGCCACATAAACTAAAACATGTTAAATACACTAATACACTAATGTTGTAGGCTGATGTAGTAGAAACTAGCATCAAAGCAGTAAAGCAACATAATGCTAAAACATGTTAAATACACACATACGCTAATGCTGTTGGCTAACGTAGTAGAAACTAGCATCAAAGCAGTAAAGCAACATAAACTAAAACATGTTAAATACACTAATACACTAATGCTGCAGGCTAACGTAGTAGAAAACTAGCATCAAAGCAGTAAAGCAAACATAAACTATAACATGTAAAATGCACTAATACACTAATGCTGTAGGCTAATGTAATAGAAACTAGCATCAAAGCAGTAAAGCCACATAACGCTAAAACATGTTAAATACACTAATACACTAATGCTGTAGGCAAATGTAGTAGAAACTAGCATCAATGCAGTAAAGCAACATAAACTAAAACATGTTAAATACACTACTACATTAATGCTGTAGGCTAACATAGTAGAAACTAGCATCAAAGCAATAAAGCCACATAACACTAAAACATGTTAAATACACTAGTACACTAATACACTAATGCTGTAGGCTAACATAGTAGAAACTAGCATCAAAGCAGTAAAGCAACAAAAACTAAAACATGTTAAATACACTAATACACTAATGTTGTAGGCTAACATATTAGAAACTTGCATGAAAGCAGTAAAGCAACATAAAACTAAGACACTAATGCTGTAGACTAACGTAGTAGAAAACTAGCATCAAAGCAGTAAAGCAAACATAAACTATAACGTGTTAAATACACTAATACACTAATGCTGTAGGCTAACATAGTAGAAACTAGCATCAAAGCAGTAAAGCCACATAAACTAAAACATGTTAAATACACTAATACACTAATGCTGTAGGCTAACAGTAGAAACTAGCATCAAAGCAGTAAAGCCACATAATGCTAAAACATGTTAAATACACTAATACACTAATGCTGTAGGCTAACATAGTAGAAACTAGCATCAAAGCAGTAAAGACACATAAACTAAAACATGTTAAATACACTAATACACTAAAGTTGTAGGCTAACATAGTAGAAACTAGCATCAAAGCAGTAAAACTACATAAAGCTAAAACATGTTAAATACACTAATACACTAATGCTGTAGGCTAATGTAGTAGAAACTAGCATCAAAGCAGTAAAGCAACATAAAACTAAAACATGTTAAATGCACTAATACACTAATGTTATAGGCTAACAGTAGAAACTAGCATCAAAGCAGTAAAGCCACATAACGCTAAAACATGTTAAATACACTAATACACTAATGTTGTAGGCTAACAGAGTAGAAACTAGCATCAAAGCAGTAAAGCCACATAAACTAAACCATGTTAAATACACTAATACACTAATGTTGTAGGCTAAACTAGCATCAAAGCAGTAAAGCCACATAAACTAAAACATGTTAAATACACTAATACACTAATGCTGTAGGCTAACATAGTAGAAACTAGCATCAAAGCAGTAAAGCAACATAAATTAAAACATGTTAAATACACTAATGGTTTAGGCTATCATTGTAGAAACTAGCATCAAAGCAGTAAAGGCACATAAAGCTAAAACATGTTAAATACACTAATACACTAATGCTGTAGGCTAACATAGTAGAAACTAGCATCAAAGCAGTAAAGCAACATAAACTAAAACATGTTAAATACACTAATGGTTTAGGCTATCATTGTAGAAACTAGCATCAAAGCAGTAAAGCAACATAAACTAAAACATGTTAAATACACTAATGGTTTAGGCTATCATTGTAGAAACTAGCATTAAAGCAGTAAAGGCACATAACGCTAAAACATGTTAAATACACTAATGCTGTAGGCTAACATAGTAGAAATTAGCATCAAAGCAGTAAAGCAACATAAACTAATACATGTTAAATACACTAATGCTGTAGGCTAACATAGTAGAAACTAGCATCAAAGCAGTAAAGGCACATAACACTAAAACATGGTAAATACACTAATACACTAATGCTGTAGGCCAACATAGTAGAAACTAGCATCAAAGCAGTAAAGGCACATAACTCTAAAACATGTTAAATACACTAATGCTGTAGGCTAACATAGTAGAAACTAGCATCAAAGCAGTAAAGGCACATAACGCTAAAACATCTTAAATACATTAATACACCAATGCTGTAGGCTAACATAGTAGAAACTAGCATCAAAGCAGTAAAGTAATATAACGCTAAAACATGTTAAATACACTAATACACTAATACTGTAGGCTAACGTAGTAGAAACTAGCATCAAAGCAGTAAAGCAACATAAACTAAAACACGTTAAGTACACTAATGCTTTAGGCTAACATAGTAGAAACTAGCATCAAAGCAGTAAAGAAACATAAACTAAAACATGTTAAATACCTTAATACACTAATGCTGTAGGCTAATGTAGTAGAAACTAGCATCAAAGCAGTAAAGCCACATAAACTAAAATATGTTAAATACACTAATGCTATAGGCTAACATAGTAGAAACTAGCATCAAAAGAAAAAAATATATGTGCAGATTTTGGCAATACAGCAGTTCTAGAAGCATATATCTGAGGTATATAGGTTGACATTTGGTTTGTAGAAGAATAGGGAAGAGATGAAAGACTCTAGCTAGTTATTATGCCTGTTCAGAAATTTACACATACATAACATAGTTGGCATACATACAAAACTGATAATGCAAGTGCCAGGAGCCGGAGTAGGGTTCCAGAAATTGTACCATGGGGTGTTTCATAGAAAAAGCGAAGACTAGAATACTAACTGAGAGAAGGCTTTATTGTGGAATAGCCACTCTACATCCCTCATACACACATTGCTCACCAGACAAACAGATTGCCTTATGCTTAGTAGCTTAAAAGAAAGCCTCTCCAATGTCAGTGACCTCCAAAGCCACCTAATGGCAACACTAATCCTCATCAGTCACTAAAACACACACCAAAAGCAGCACCTAACATCTCACATAAGCCTGCACCCAACGGTCCCCCAAGTGCAAAGCCCATAAGGCAGGCATACACTTCACCTAATAGTCTTGTTATTGAAGACTTCATTGTATGACACACAGATGCACTTCTCACCAGGTTAAACAAGGAGCAGAGAATGGTGAGTCGCCTGTCTGGAGCCAAGAACCACAATATCATGCACACACTCACGTTACTGCATCATATGTACCAGTATGATCCTATCAAAATCCATGTGGGTGTAAATGACCTCAGATGTACCTCACCAGACTTTATGAAAAAAGACATAATGGATCTTTGGAAATATGTGTTACAGATAGGTATTAGCCTTGCATTCAGCAGCATTCAACCTTCACCAAGAATGATGCCGCAGACAGGTATGTGCCTTGCATTGAGCAGTATTCTACCTTCACCAAGGATGATGCCACAGTATGAACATGAAATGATTGATTAACTAACTGGTATCACTCCAGGGTAATCCAATACCGGTCAGCATGGAAGAGCATGGTCACCAGACCATATAGCTTTGCCAAGGATGGACTGCACCTATCCCCCTATGGTTTCATATATCGGCTGAAACTTTATCCATCCCATTATAGCCTTTTTTAGGCAGTGCCAAAAATACAGCACTACCAACATAGTGAAAAATCTCTAAACAACCTTAAGAATTTACTGTTCAGTACTCAAAGCCTAAACAAAAACCTCCATATCCTTCAGGCCCTCTTCACTCTGGAGAATGTAGACATTTGTGCTGTAACTGAGACTTGGTTTATAGTCATAGAATGTAGTCTGGCAGTGCAAGGCTACATAGCCGTCCACACATTTAAACCAAAGATAGCACAGACTTGGGCCAAAGGCGGAGGTGTCTATCTGTGATAGCAACAAACATACCTCAAGGTTGGTTACATAGGATGATACTGTGGAGCTCATATTCATGAAAGTCACCACAGGTAAGGTGCCCTCGCTATATCATCATTAGTTACAAGTCATCGTCTAATCCCCTGTTGTCTCACAAAACCTAGTAGAGGAGCTCACCTTCCAACCAAACACCCTTTTCATGGGTAAATTTAACTGCCCCTCTATAGACTGGGAAACTTATACTGCCTCAAACTCCCAGGTGCAATACTTCCTGGACTTTATTAGCACAAATACCATGGTACAGATCGTGCATGCTTCAACCAGAGGATCAGACATACTGGATCTGGTACTCACCAACATGGAAGAGTGTTGCCCCCCATGTCACATCTTCACTAGTCAGGGCATATCACAAAGCTGTAAAATTCAACCCAGAAAACTTGATGCAGGTATTCAGTTCATACTAGGATCTCAAGTGGAATTTCTTCAAGCAGTTCCTCAACTTCCCTTTTCTTTATATGACAAAAGTAAAAGAGGGCATGTAGTACGGTGGTGAGATTGGCTCTAGTGGATGCGCATTATTTATTTTGTTTATTTATTTTACATTTGTTTACAGGGAAAGTCCAACTAGATGCAAGTCCTTTTTCAGCAGAGACCCAGGGAGAAAAGCTCCATTTGAACAAAATGAGATATTTACAGTTAAATGCTTTTCTTCCCGGGTCTCCACTGAAAAAAGACCTGTGTCTAGTCTGAATTTCACAGTAAACAAATGTAAATAAAATAAAATAAATACAAAATAAATGCACATTCAAGTCGTAGTTTAAATATGCATGAGGTAGATAATCGGTAATGAGCTTCACTTGAACAAAAATAAGTATTTATAATTAAAACGCACATTCTAGACTTAGGTTATAGTTATAACTAGTAGCTAATCAGGTACATGCAGCTTGAGGTAGCACAGTACATACACATGCAGGCTGCTCAGCAGAGTACCTGTGAATGAGAGTACATTTGGTAAGTATTCAAACTGTTATATTATAGAAGTAATGAACAGATATAAATCATGTTATTTCAGACAAGGTATAGTGGTATAACTGAAACCAAGAGGTAAGTCTGAGAAAGAAGTACGAATTTTATTAAAGTTATTGAAAGTAAGTAAAGGGATTATATGTTTAGGTTAACTCTTAACTGGGATTGGTACAGGAACAGAGCCATGTATTCCTTAGGTACATTTTTGGTGATTTTTTTTTAAACTGTACTAAGGAAGATTTGGATGTTATTGGATTATGTTAGTGGAATTAGGGGATGAAAAGACTTCATAAGGAGACTGTCAAGTTAAAAGGGACCTGATAACATTTGAAGGAATTTCTTGTATGAAGAGCTGCTCTCATTTCTTCTTCCTATTAATTGGCTCAGACGTTTCCTGAAATATGTAGGTTTTGCTATTGCTGAATTTGCTTATCCATGCATTGGTTTGTTGTATGTCATAAAATAACTTTTTGGTTAAGTTACCAAAAGCATGTATCTCTCTCTGTAGACAGGAGTTTAGTTTTGATTCCAGATGGAGCAGGCTTGGTTACATAGTTTACTAATGTATCTTATTTCTGGGGTCATCTTTTATTTTGGGCTTTGAAAACTTTGAGGTAATGAGGAAACGTGAACTTATATATTTATATATATTATCACTTTATAATTTCAAAATCATAAAGTCGAACATCCATAATCTCGACAGCACACAGTCGCGAAACACACAATCACAAACACATACACATCATACAACACATACATCATCCAACCCACACTACAACAAACACAAAAACACAAACAAAGAAACCTACATTACAAGTAAGCAGAGGGCATGCCCCTGCACTCCCCACACCACCCACTTATATATACTAACTCCGAGATTGCACAAACAGACACAAAAAGGAAACACACACCTACACATTTCAGTCTCTTGCACACACACACAAACATCACACATATACATACATCAATACATCCAACACTTAGACACATTCAGACACACTCAAACTCCCACACAAAACCCTTACAAAACATTCACTTACCTTCAATTGCACCTACATCCATACACGATACACTCTCAGCACCGCACACTATGTACCGTAAGCCATAACCGCAAATTCGAGATATTCAGATGCGCGATTTTGGGTTTTCGACATTATGATTCGAAATACTGAAATTCAGTATTTCAGAAGTATTTCAAAATTATAAAGTGAACCCATATATTATATATATATATATATATATATATATATATATATATATATATATATATATATATTTTTTTTTATTTATTTAAATTTGTTGACTGGGAGTGTCCAGATGGACGTAGGTCCATTTTCAGCAGAGGCCCGGGGAGAAAAGCTACACAGTAAAATAAACAGACAGTAGTTACATTGGATTACATAGCAATTAACAATTTAACATAGAAATTACTTACAACATATTTACAGATGAAGAACAAAGTACATCAGTAGACAACTAGAATCTTTATCTGTGAAGTACATAACAGACATTAACAAATGTTACAATGAGAAGTTCCTGCTGTATAATAAGTACTAGGCTTATGAGCATCTGAGCTTGCTATAATCAAGGTAGTTAGTGGAGTGGAGAGAAAGGTAGTAGTTGGATAGGGTGGATGATATTAGAGTGGGAGTTGCAAGGGCATAGCCAACATGTTTTTAGGTGCGCTTTTAGTAAAGTTTTGAAGTGGGTGCATGATGGTACGGAGGTAATTGTGGGTGGGAGTTAGTTCCATAATTTGGCTATGTCGCAAGAGAATAGTGCTTCACCAGCAGAGTTATTGGCTTTAGTGATCTGCAAGTGATTTTTTTGATGGAACTTAGTGGTCTGGTGGTGCGATAGGGTTGGAGTAGATTCTGGAGGGATGGGACATTTAGTGGATGGTTTACTAGTTTGTGGGTGAGTGAGAGTTGATACCACTGAAGGAGGTGAGGGAGTTCAAGCCAGCCCAGTTCAGCAAGTGAGAGACAGTGGTGACTATGGTAGGATGCCCCTGTGGCAAATTTGGAGATTTTGTTGTAGCAGGTCTCTAGCTTGTTTAGATCACATTGCCTTAGGTTGGTATATATTGGAGAGGCATAAAGTAGGGTGGAGATAAGGTGGGAATTTGCTATTGAAATCTTGGCTGCATTGGTGAGAAATTGCTTATTTCTATATAATGCTCCTAGTTTTTTGTGGACTTTTTTTATGGTCATTGATATGTGAATGTCAAATTTTAGTTTATTGTCTGTTTCCACTACTAGCAATTTGGTGTATTCTGTTGGGTGTATAGTGGTGTTGTCTTTTGCTGTGATGTTAAAGTGAGAGTTGTTTTGAGTATGTTTCGTGGGTTGGAAGATGAGTAGTTTAGTTTTGTTTGGGTTGAGTATTAATTGGGCATCGGATAACCATGTTTCAACAGAGAAAAAGGCTTCCTGTGTGACTTTTTGCAATTTGGGTAGGGACTGGGCTGAGCAGATGATGGTCGAGTCATCTGCGTATTGTATGAGTGTGCCATGTTTGGTGGCTTACAAGCCAAAGCAGGGTGCTCTCCAGGGGAAAATGAATGTTGGCTCAAACAGGTAGACACATACTCAAAGTTAACTGTAGCTGTTTGCAGACAGGTCAGACCTGGACTGCGCTTTTCTTATAAGAATGTTAAAGGTGGTACCACAGTTGAATACTTAGAGGGGTGTTATAAAGGTGGTACCGCAGCTGAATACTTAAGAGTGGTGTTAGGTCTAGAAAAGAAGAGTACAGAGAGGAGCAAGCACTTTTGAGATGGTAAATATATATTATTAAGATTATAAAAAACACACTGAGCAAGTAGCTACCACATGCAGGACAATGCCATGCATCAACTACTTAGTACATGCAGATACTGAGCCTGTTGGAAGAACATTGGAAAAAAAAGCCAGACAGTTATGCAGTCACAGATAAAAATATAGCGAGCAGCAATCTGTCGTGGTTCTCTAATGTGATTCTATCCACCAGTAACAGCACAAACTTATAGAAATAATTTAGACACTAGTATGAGCTGTCTACACACAACACAATTACATGAGTAACATTAGTGAACAAGGTGCAGCTATGCAAATAGACCATAAATACTATTATACTAAAAACAACTTGGTGCATACAAATGCTAGCATGCCATAGATTACATCCAATAATAAAGCATAAATCATATTAGATATCTAACACAATTCAACATAAACATATACAGTTGTAAAATGTCTAATACAATTCAACATAAATAGGCATTTACAGTTGTAAAACACTTACTGGAGAGACACTGAATCTTCATGGGGCCTGTAGCAGAGTGGATTGTAGTTTTACAAATGGTGCCTGCCACAGGTAATATTTATTAACTTTGGGATTGTCTTAAGGTAATAAACAGGGAAGGGGAGGGGAGAACAAGGGTGTGCGCAGGCAGTTCTTTGTAGCAGTTCTTTGTACTGCTGCTAATGAGTCAAAGCAAAGACAAGTATGTGTTAAGAAACAATCACAATTGACCAAGGACTGCTCTGAAACTGTAAGTCATTTCTTAATTTCTCAGGTGGAAAAACAGGATAACCTTGTATCAGTAGGCTACTGTGGTCATAGTTTAAATTAACAAACACACAGTATTGATCAGTTATGGATACTATTTGCTAACAGAAGGGAATAAGAGAAAGTGGAAGGTGTGTGTGGTGGTGGTGGTGGGGGGCTACTTACAAGCCAAAGCAGAGTGTTCTCCAGGGGAAAATGAATATTGGCTCAAAAAGGTAGACACATACTCAAAGTTAACTGTAGCTGTTTGCAGACAGTTCAGACCATGACTGCGCTTTTCTTACAAGAATGTTAAAGGTGGTACCGCAGTTGAATACTTAAGAGTGGTGTTAGGTTCAAAGTTAACTGTAGCTGTTTGCAGACAGTTCAGACCCAGACTGAGCTTTTCTTACAAGAATGTTAAAGGTGGTACCGCAGTTGAATACTTAAGAGTGGTGTTAGGTTGGAGAGACACTGAGCCTTCATGGGGCCTGTAGCAGAGTGGATTGTAGTTTTATTATATATATACATATATTGGAATAGCTCATTTTCAGCAGAATATTTAAGTTCTTCAGGTGGGATCTGAATTTGGATAAGTTATTCTGAGACTTTGATGTAAAATAAATTTTCTTTGGATGAGGCTACAACATAAAGTTTCATAAGAAAAAAAGGTGATGGGGAGAGGTTTTTGAGTATAGATGCAAATAGCAACTGAGGTAGTTTTATATTGACTGTAATATTCCGCTGAGGGAGCAATTGTGAGTTTTAATGTTAGGTCTGTGTTTTTTTTTTGCACTATTCAAACAAGCCCTGGTCTGCTAAGAATTGATTAATGCTGCTCTTTTGTTTACTTAGTAAATAGATAATATGATCACCAAGGAGGAGGCTTTTCAAAGATGAAGAAGTTTCCAAAAGTTACAGGTTATCAGATACAGATTTACTTTTGTTAGCAGAGAAGGAACTTATATGCCTCTGATAATAGGAGGTAGTGCCAGCCATGCTAGGAGAAGTAGGGCAGTGGATGTGTAACATATGCCAGCACAGCTAGCTGGAATTTTGTAAAGAATTATGTCATTTGTATATCAAACTGATTTGTACAGATGCTTGTGTTAAAAATGTATTTGCAAAGCTGCTTGTGTTAGAAAGTATCAACAGTGTGCCCTGCTTGCAAGAAAGGAAATGTACATGCATTATTGTAACTGAATCAAATGTGTATGTTTTAATAGAGGATACTGGAAGAGAGAAGGTTAATCTCAGTCCAACCATCTTTAAAATATATCTGAAATTAAATTATGCCATGAAATTAAGCCATAAAGATGTTATCTCACAGTTCTGAATGGAGCCAGAGACGCAGTATCTGTGCTTGAGAATAGTTAGTAGCTCTGTAGGAGCAGCAGAAGTGTTGAAATGGTTTTATGACTTCCAGCAGCTACACCAGATCTGAGCAATGCTCTATCTGTCTGTATGGCAACACATAGGTACTAAATCCTGACAGCATCTAGTGATATGGGATAGTGCAGGAAACAGCGTCAGATGTATGTGATGTCATTCTGTAAGCCAGAAATAATATTTAAATATTAGTAGGAGATTGTTTTCAGTATTCTTTCCTCAATCTGACAACAAGGACCACTCACTTACTCCAATTTGCCTTGCTCTATTCAGTAAGTAGGAAAAGCAATTCTCTAGATCAGTCGGGAAAATATAGTGTGAATAGTTAAGTATTGTTTTTCTGTAACTGTGTGACTCTCTCCAGCTCTGTTATTTTCAATATTTCCTGTGGCTGAAACTCTGGTGTTTACTGTAAACATATATTTAGTTTTTTAATGTCCTTTTATTATTTATTATTAAATATATTTAAACTTCTCATTGTGGCTGGTTCTTTTAGAAAAAAAATATTTAAGATTTGAGTGTATTTCCATATATTTATTTGGTGATACCTGTGGCCACTCCTGAAAGTCTGACTGTTTGGTCAACATTACCATTTATATTAATATTAACTTCACTCAGTATAATTGGGTACCTTTGCAAGAGGCTTAGGTTGTTGGCTTTGTAGTGCCTTGTGGCAACGATAACTAGTCTGGGCAGAAGGGGACATAGCTAGTAAACCTGTGCGAGCCTTTCCCAGGTGTGTGTGTGTATGTGTGCGTTTGTGTGTGTGTGTGTGTGTGTGTGTGTGTGTGTGTGTGTGTGTGTGTGTGTGTGTGTGTGTGTGTGTGTGTGTGTGTGTGTGTGTGTGTGTGTGTGTGTGTGTGTGTGTGCGCAAATCAAATCTCATAGTGTGTGTGTGTCAACTACTTAGAGCAGGGACACAATGCACTGGTCTCACAGAGAGAGTGGTGGAGGACTTGGCTTGGGCACTTGGCTGAGGACTAAACTCTGAGGCTGTACCAGTGGGGAATCTTATTGGGGACCTGGAGGGAGATAGATAAAGACAGACTGTGTTCCCTGTGTGCTCTTAAGGGAAATTGTGTTTGATGCAGAGAGGTCTGCATCTTGAAATACTGAGTGTATCCATTTTTGTTCCAAGTGAACATCCCTCTGCAGTGTCAGTGGTGAGGATTCAAGCTCCTTGATTACTGGCCCAGAGTGGGAACATCACAATGCCTGATATGTAAAGATAGCTGCTGTCATTTATATTTGTTTTAATAACTTATCTACTGATAGTCAGAGTAATGTTGGTTTGAGCAGAGATATTAATGGTGATTGAAACTTTTAGTAATAACATTGTGCTATCTCCTGTCTGTTTCCCAATTCTGGATTAAATGTATGTATATGTATGTGTGTGTATATATATATATATATATATATATATATATATATATATATACACACACACACACACACACACACACACACACACACACACACACACACACACACACACACACACACACACACACACACACGTATATTTTAGCAAAGGAAATTCTTTGAGATTTTTCATGTGGACTATTTAACCTTTGATTCTGTTATGGCAGATATGACATATGAGTGGTTATCATGGAAACAACGAGTTCTAGTTTATTTTTAATACTACCTGAAACAAAATTACAGATGGAAATGGGTAGTTTGGTGTAGGTAAGACTTGCAGTGTTCTGCTGGTGTGGGCCTGTGTTGGATTCAATGTTGTCCCCTAATAGTAGTAAAAAGAAGATTGGGACAGATTAAATATGCTTTTAGTGCTTTCAGTAGTTGTATTTTTGTATTTTTGTTGCTGTTTTACTTGGAATGGTGCAGTGGCAAGAGATTAGGACTGCTGTTTTATTGATGGGTTTTATAAGGGAGAGTATTTAGAGCTGGAGGTTTGAGCATGGTTTTGACCTGGGTGCTAGGCAAGTAAGGAAGTCATGTGATACGGAGTTGAAGTACAGCTAGCATGATTGCAGTGAGTCTGGCATGTATTGATTGGGAGGAATAGTACAGCTGTGGTAATTGTATAAAATATTAACATTCTTGTGTCTAGAGTTATAGAAATGTTCAGGAACAATGTGGAAGTTTTAAGACTGATTTATAAATTAAACAATAAAAGATAATCTGGAATGAAGGAAGGGATAGTAGTGTAAATGGATAGCAGTGAAAGAGATCGGTTAAATTATTGCTTGCTAGTGAAAGGTTTTGGGTGGGGTATGCACAGATACCAAAATAAAATGATTTATGGAATGGGTGAGTGGTAAAAGCAGTAAGGTAGGGGTCTCAGACCACTCTGACCATTGCAAAGTGGAGTGGAATGAGCCAGTCCGTATCCAGTCAGGTGGGGGCAGTACTGAGGAGTGCTTCTAACTCTGTATATAGCCCTAAAATCATTATCAGTATTTGATCTATCACATAAACTGAGGCTGAGAGAGTATACTACTCCACTACTACTGGGTTTGGATGATTATAAAAAGAGATTGGGAGACTGTTTCCAGCTGCTATTGTAAGTAAACATTTGTATTTATTATCTTCTGTGAAGCAGACTTTACTTTGAACTCTTTCGCCTTTAAATATATCCTCTCAGTCATAAAAGACAAGAGAGATAATTTTTTTTATTTTTGTTTGAACAAACTTTTACACCAAGGTCCATGCCTTTAGGAGACCACATTACTACCAGTACTATTGATCATGCAGAGTTCCAGATTTGATGAACTAGAAGGGGGGATCTGGCCAGATGCAGCTCATGGTGGTATGCTGTTTGCTACAACCTCTTCAACTTGATTTCTAACCCGTTTATTATTTATTTCATGTTTATTTTCACTCTATCAGTGACACCGAACTCATGCAGCTGTATGTTCTGCATTTGTGCAGTTACAATTTCTGAAAAAAAGAAAGGTCAGGTTGTCTGCCTTGGCTATCTTCAAAGCATCATAATATGTACACATATGCTGCCATGGTGAATACGGTGATTTTTGGCTTATTAGCTGTGTTTTTTTATCCGGTAGTAGATATGTTGCTTTAATGAAGGTTATTTGAGCTGCTACACTAAACAGTGAGCAGCCATTTTCCCACTGACACAGGTTCAAGGGGTGCCTGGTGCACCATCACAGTCAGAAGTAAAGTAACACTCAGCAAATGCAGGTGTGGGAAAAAAAGAAACACATTTATTAAATATGATTTTGTTAAGTAATACTCAACTGTGTGACCTCTGTTAGTGTGGTCTGTTGAACTGCCACTGCAGGCCTTGTAGGATAGTATGTGATTTTATTATACAGCTGACTTGAATTAATATTGTGGGCATTTGTGTTTGGGGGTATGTGTGTGTATGTACATGCACGTGCAGTCTCATGTAAATATGAGGTTTCCAGTATGTTGCTTTATGTGTCTGATTGCAGTGAGTTGAAATGAATCATTGCAGTCATTATGTATTTTCTTATTTATTCGATCACAGTCAAGCATCCGTGCTGAACTCCGGCTTTAAGATGGTTGTAATTCATTGCACCATGTGTGTGTGTATATGTGTGCAAATGCATGTAAGGATTGCAATGATCTGCATCATGGGTCTGACAACAGTGAGCTGAAATACATCCCTGTGTTCATTTTATATTTATTTATTCATACATTCATTTGATGACAGCCAAACGTCTAATCTAACACAGTCTTCAAAATAACTGTAATTCATTAGCACATATGTGTGTGTGTGTGTGTGTGTGTGTGTGTGTGTGTGTGTGTGTGTGTGTGTGTGTGTGTGTGTGTGTGTGTGTGTGTGTGTGCGTGCATGTGGGCACATGAGCATGTATACAAGGGGCACAGTGGCTTGAGCTATGTGTCTGACAGCAGTGAGGTGAAATTCATTACTGTTGCCATTATTTATGAATGTATTCATTTGATTGTAGTCACACATCTGAGATGCAGACATTATTTAGCATGGCTGTAGTTGGTAGGCACATCTGTATGTATGGGGGAAATGCAACTGGTTGCACTGTATATCTCTCACACCAACATTGTTTATTCATTTAATCACACCAGACATCTAAAGTGTACATAGTCAATAAAGTGTATGTAACTGGTGGCAAAGATGAAGTCTGTGGAGAAAACTGACTAACCCCTTGCAGTCATATGATTATATTTAAACAGTCATTGATCTGTCTGTACTGGGCTGTTGTGTGTTTGAATGCAGCAAAGTGAAATTAATTACTGTGACTAGCTGAGTAGAGCAAGCTGAAAAACATTATTTTAGACATTATTATTTTATGTTTCTTTTACTTGAGCTGTCATCTGAGGAGTATACAGTCAAGTGGCTGTACTGAGGAGGTACTGAAGTAGTCTGTGGATAAATCTAAAAGACCCCAACAGGTGGCTGAGAACAAATAAACGGTCATTTATCTGCAATGACAACCCCTCCTCATTCCAGTTAGCACAACCTATTCTACTCCTTCCAGAAGCCCCACTTACTTTGAAGTCACTAGCCAGCATTAGGACTGGGAACCATCAGACAACCATGCAGGGAATATACTAAGGTGCTATACAATTTTAAGGGACAAAGCATGTAGGAAACAGAAGTTGTTACTTTAAAAGTTAATTAAAAACAGCAAATGGTTAATAGAAACAGGGGCTGGAGAGTAACAAACGATGTGAAGAATATCAGAAAGTAATGGCCTAATGGATTACACAAACCATTAAAAATGGAAATAGGGGAGTCATCACACTTCTAGAAGCCAGGCAGCTGACTGGAAAATAGTGTATTCTGAACAGTGAACAGGAAATATACATGAAATTCATTGTGGTCCTATATTCTACAGCCAGCAGCATCATACCCCTTATGTAATTACTAGCTGTTCCACTCTTTTCTCTCATTTAACAAGTTAGTATATCCATTTAAACTAAGCATGAGAAATACAAACAGCAATAGCAGGTCAACAAACAGAAAGTAAAGTACACCTCCTGTAAAACTATAATGGCAGAAATCAGTGGGTTTACATTGTTTTGAGAATACAGTAAAATAAAGGGAGAGGATTCATGTTGATTGATCGACAGCTCTATACAGGATTCATGTTGATTGATCAACAGCTGTATACTTAGAAGAAAGTGTCCATTATAACATAGAAAACTACAACGCACATGTAAATAACATCCCCTCACCTATGACAACAGCAAACTAAAAAACACACTTTTTACTATGTTTCTGCAGGGGAGCAAGCCCCCCTGCTGCCCTACACCCCCATGTGGGAGGCTCTGCCCCCCCACCCCCCCATAAATTAAATATACCAACTCCAAGATCACACTACAGTAGAAAAAAGTTACTTTCCTAGCCCCACTGTATCGGGAACACCATACAGAATGTAAACATATGAATGTGTTGCTTTCATGGAAGGTAAGCTAGTGTTCTGAGAAGTGCTGGGAGAAGTGAGTAGGGGAAAAGTGTTTATTTTGCCAATCTGTATGTGTTTTTAGGCCATACAGCCACTGTAGTGCGATCTTGGAGTTGGTATATTTAATTTATGGATGTTGTGGGGGCAGAGCCCTCCCACACACATGGAGGTGTATTAAAAAGTGTGTTTGTTAGTTTGGTGGAGTTATAGGTGGAGGGGTTGTTATTTACATGTGTGTTGTAGTTCTTAATCTTATGATGCAAAGATTCAGTGTTCTGAGTTTTTGTTGTTTTGGGTTTTCAGTGTTAAGGTCTCAGTGTTTTGAGTTTCACTGTTATGACAATTCAGTGTTTTGAAGTAGACATGTAAATATATATATTTATGTATATATATATATATATATATATATATATATATATATATATATATATATATATATAAACATATATGTGTGTGTGTGTGTGTGTGTGTGTGTGATTGCCCCATGAGAGGCCAAACATTCTTTTCAGTTAAACAAAAAAGATCAATCTTTTTAGATCAAACCCCAAATAATGAAAATATAAAATAACATTATTTTACTTCCTTTAGACATTCGTTCCATTACCCACCCTTCCCACTTTAAAAATGAACTAAAACTCCACTTACTTAATACCAAGAGCTGCCCCTGCCACCACCCAACTTAATCCTCCCTCCCCCTGTAACACATTAGCTCTTCCACTTTCACTCAGCTACCTTTTAGGTGGCAACCTACTTAACCCACTCAACTAATCTGATGATTCAATGCACTATGTACATCTAGATTTATCTGTAATCTGATGATTTAATCCACTATGTACATCTAGATTTATCTGTAATCTGATGATTTAATGCACTGAGTACATCTAGATTTATCTGTAATCTGATGATTTAATGCACTGTGTACATCTAGATTTATCTGTAATCTG
>NC_056732.1:1876517862-1876542862 GCF_019279795.1 Protopterus annectens
CAAAGTAGCTGCATGTACCTTGATATATGGTTCGTGATTCTGTAAGTCATACATTCTAGGCCAAAATCTTGAGGAAATCCTCTCTACAAACACATGTATGCACTCACACTAACTTTGCAGGCCCTCTCCTCAGATGTGGCATCTTACATTTCACAGTACTGTTATGTACAACCATGCAAGAAGCTTTGCCATCTTAGTTAATCTCTGTCCCTTATTTGTCGCTGCTCCATTTGTGTAGATTTGGCAACTTTGCTGTTGACCTTGAGGTACACTTCCCAGGGTGATGTGAGATGGACTATAAAGATGACTTTTCACAGCTTAAAGTTTCATGGTTCTGTACTATAAATGATGAAAAAGTAGAGTTCTGTAATTTTAATACAATTCATTATCCCCATGAAAATATGCCAGCACAAGAAAGCTGTACATTATCGGGTGGTGAACAGAAGCATGCCATGTTTGCTTGGTGTTATGTTGTTATGAAGTCCACTGTGTTGTCACATGTGTAACTGGCATGCACTGTGAATTGTTAACAGGAATTGTGAAGATCAGTAAAGAAGAAATTGCTAAAGTTGTAGCTGCATAAAAATACTGTGTCACACAAAACAGCACAGATTCTGTAGAATCTTCTCAGTCGTGTCACCGTTTTCCTTAATTTAAATTTACTAAGCATGATCTTTTTTCATCTGCTTTGCCATCAGTAGTGCCCTATACACGCTGTTTCATGCTATTTTCAGTTTTCTCACAAATTTGCATGACATCACCCTGGTATCTTATTTTGGAAAAATACATATGCATGTCTGTGTGTGTGGTGTTTGTGTCTAACAGCTTCTCGTCATGTCCACTGTAACCTGTCACACCAACTCTAGTTTTAACTCTCACACATGATCCTTTTCTCAGTGACATAAACGTACAGCCTTTCTACGTCCCCTTTCTCAGTGCATATCACATCAGCGCTAATGTAAATGTATGGCCCCTTTCTCATTGCATTTCACACCAGCTGTACAGTCTCTTGCTTAGTGCTTACCTCAATGCCTGTGATGTAAATCCACAGGCTGTATAAAGTGCATTTATCATTGCTTGTCACACCAGCTTTCCTGTAAACCCATAGCCTATGTAGGGTATCTTTCTCATTGCCTGTTATACCAGCTTTTATCTGCACCCATGATCGGTATATACTTTCTTTCTCAGTTCTAGTCCAACCCCTTCTAGTGTAAATGCACAGCGTGTTTGCAGTCCCTTTCTCAGAATTTGTCACACTTCTTCTAGCGTAAGCCCATGGCCTATTTACAGTCCCTTTCTCAGTATTTGTCACACTTCTTCTAGCATAAGCCCATGGCCTGTTTACAGTGTCTTTCTCAGTATTTGTCGCACCTCTTCTAGCGTAAGCCCATGGCCTGTTTACAGTCCCTTTTTCAGTATTTGTCGCACTTCTTCTAGTGTAAGCCCATGGCCTGTTTACAGTCCCTTTCTCAGTATTTGTCACACTTCTTCTAGCGTAAGCCCAGGGCCTGTTTGCAGTCCCTTTCTTAGTATTTGTCACACTTCTTCTAGTGTAAGTCCAGGGCCTGTTTGCAGTCCCTTTCTCAGTATTTGTCACACTTTTCTAGTGTAAGTACAGGGTCTGTTTGCAGTCCCTTTCTCAGTATTTGTCACACTTCTTCTAGCATAAGCCCATGACCTGTTTACAGTCCCTTTCTCAGTATTTGTCACACTTCTTCTAGTGTAAGCCCATGGTCTGTTTAGAGTCCCTTTCTCAGTATTTGTCGCATTTCTTCTAGCGTAAGCCCAGGGCCTGTTTGCAGTCCCTTTCTCAGTATTTGTCGCACTTCTACTAGTGTAAGCCCATGGCCTGTTTACAGTCCCTTTCTCTGTATTTGTCACACTCTTCTAGCATAAGCCCATGGCCTGTTTACAGTCCCTTTCTCAGTATTTGTCGCACTTCTTTTAGCATAAGCCTATGGCCTGTTTACAGTCCCTTTCTCAGTATTTGTCACACTTCTTCTAGCATAAGCCCAGGCCAGGGCCTATTTACAGTCCCTTTCTCAGTATTTGTCACACTTCTTCTAGCATAAGCCCATGCCCTGTTTACAGTGTCTTTCTCAGTATTTGTCGCACCTCTTCTAGCGTAAGCCCATGGCCTGTTTGCAGTCCCTTTCTTAGTATTTGTCACACTTCTTCTAGTGTAAGTCCAGGGCCTGTTTGCAGTCCCTTTCTCAGTATTTGTCGTACTTCTACTAGCGTAAACCCATGGCCTGTTTACAGTCCCTTTCTCAGTATTTGTCGCACTTCTTCTAGCGTAAGCCTATGGCCTGTTTACAGTCCCTTTTTCAGTATTTGTCGCACTTCTTCTAGTGTAAGCCCAGAGCCTGTTTGCAGTACTTTTCTCAGTATTTGTCGCACTTGTGGCCTGTTTACAGTCCTTCTCTCAGTATCTGTCGCACTTCTTCTAGCGTAAGCCTATGGCCTGTTTACAGTCCCTTTCTCAGTATTTGTCACACTTCTTCTAGCGTAAGCCCATGGCCTATTTACAGTCCCTTTCTCAGTATTTGTCACACTTCTTCTAGCATAAGCCCAGGCCAGGGCCTATTTACAGTCCCTTTCTCAGTATTTGTCACACTTCTTCTAGCATAAGCCCATGCCCTGTTTACAGTGTCTTTCTCAGTATTTGTCGCACCTCTTCTAGCGTAAGCCCATGGCCTGTTTGCAGTCCCTTTCTCAGTATTTGTCGCACTTGTGGCCTGTTTACAGTCCCTTTTTCAGTATTTGTCGCACTTCTTCTAGTGTAAGCCCATGGCCTGTTTACAGTCCCTTTCTCAGTGTTTGTCACACTTCTTCTAGCATAAGCCCATGGCCTGTTTGCAGTCCCTTTCTCAGTATTTGTCGCACTTCTTCTAGCGTAAGCCCATGGCCTGTTTGCAGTCCCTTTCTCAGTATTTGTCGCACTTCTTCTAGCTTAAGCCCATGGCCTGTTTGCAGTCCCTTTTTCAGTATTTGTCGCACTTCTTCTAGCTTAAGCCCAGGGCTTGTTTGCAGTCCCATTCTCAGCATTTGTTGCACTTCTTCTAGCGTAAGCCCATGGTCTGTTAACAGTCCCTTTCCCAGTATTTGTCACACTTCTAGCGTAAGCCCAAGGCCTGTTTGCAGTCCCTTTCTTAGTATTTGTCACACTTCTTCTAGTGTAAGTCCAGGGCCTGTTTGCAGTCCCTTTCTCAGTATTTGTCGCACTTCTACTAGCGTAAGCCCATGGCCTGTTTACAGTCCCTTTCTCTGTATTTGTCACACTTCTTCTAGCATAAGCCCATGGCCTGTTTACAGTCCCTTTCTCAGTATCTGTCGCACTTCTTCTAGCGTAAGCCTATGGCCTGTTTACAGTCCCTTTCTCAGTATTTGTCACACTTCTTCTAGCGTAAGCCCATGGCCTATTTACAGTCCCTTTCTCAGTATTTGTCACACTTCTTCTAGCATAAGCCCATGGCCTGTTTACAGTGTCTTTCTCAGTATTTGTCGCACCTCTTCTAGCGTAAGCCCATGGCCTGTTTACAGTCCCTTTTTCAGTATTTGTTGCACTTCTTCTAGCGTAAGCCCATGGTCTGTTAACAGTCCCTTTCCCAGTATTTGTCACACTTCTAGCGTAAGCCCAAGGCCTGTTTGCAGTCCCTTTCTCAGTATTTGTCACACTTCTTCTAGCATAAGCCCAGGGCCTGTTTGCAGTCCCTTTCTTAGTATTTGTCACACTTCTTCTAGTGTAAGTCCAGGGCCTGTTTGCAGTCCCTTTCTCAGTATTTGTCACACTTTTCTAGTGTAAGTCCAGGGTCTGTTTGCAGTCCCTTTCTCAGTATTTGTCACACTTCTTCTAGCATAAGCCCATGACCTGTTTACAGTCCCTTTCTCAGTATTTGTCACACTTCTTCTAGTGTAAGCCCATGGTCTGTTTAGAGTCCCTTTCTCAGTATTTGTCGCATTTCTTCTAGCGTAAGCCCAGGGCCTGTTTGCAGTCCCTTTCTCAGTATTTGTCGCACTTCTACTAGTGTAAGCCCATGGCCTGTTTACAGTCCCTTTCTCTGTATTTGTCACACTCTTCTAGCATAAGCCCATGGCCTGTTTACAGTCCCTTTCTCAGTATTTGTCGCACTTCTTTCAGCATAAGCCTATGGCCTGTTTACAGTCCCTTTCTCAGTATTTGTCACACTTCTTCTAGCATAAGCCCAGGGCCTATTTACAGTCCCTTTCTCAGTATTTGTCACACTTCTTCTAGCATAAGCCCATGCCCTGTTTACAGTGTCTTTCTCAGTATTTGTCGCACCTCTTCTAGCGTAAGCCCATGGCCTGTTTGCAGTCCCTTTCTTAGTATTTGTCACACTTCTTCTAGTGTAAGTCCAGGGCCTGTTTGCAGTCCCTTTCTCAGTATTTGTCGTACTTCTACTAGCGTAAGCCCATGGCCTGTTTACAGTCCCTTTCTCAGTATTTGTCGCACTTCTTCTAGCGTAAGCCTATGGCCTGTTTACAGTCCCTTTTTCAGTATTTGTCGCACTTCTTCTAGTGTAAGCCCAGAGCCTGTTTGCAGTACCTTTCTCAGTATTTGTCGCACTTGTGGCCTGTTTACAGTCCTTTTCTCAATGTTTGTCACACTTCTTCTAGCGTAAGCCCATGGCCTGTTTGCAGTCCCTTTCTCAGTATCTGTCGCACTTGTGGCCTGTTTACAGTCCCTTTTTCAGTATTTGTCGCACTTCTTCTAGTGTAAGCCCATGGCCTGTTTACAGTCCCTTTCTCAGTGTTTGTCACACTTCTTCTAGCGTAAGCCCATGGCCTGTTTGCAGTCCCTTTCTCAGTATTTGTCGCACTTCTTCTAGCGTAAGCCCATGGCCTGTTTGCAGTCCCTTTCTCAGAATTTGTCGCACTTCTTCTAGCTTAAGCCCATGGCCTGTTTGCAGTCCCTTTCTCAGTATTTGTCGCACTTCTTCTAGCTTAAGCCCAGGGCCTGTTTGCAGTCCCATTCTCAGCATTTGTTGCACTTCTTCTAGCGTAAGCCCATGGTCTGTTAACAGTCCCTTTCCCAGTATTTGTCACACTTCTAGCGTAAGCCCAAGGCCTGTTTGCAGTCCCTTTCTTAGTATTTGTCACACTTCTTCTAGTGTAAGTCCAGGGCCTGTTTGCAGTCCCTTTCTCAGTATTTGTCGCACTTCTACTAGCGTAAGCCCATGGCCTGTTTACAGTCCCTTTCTCTGTATTTGTCACACTTCTTCTAGCATAAGCCCATGGCCTGTTTACAGTCCCTTTCTCAGTATCTGTCGCACTTCTTCTAGCGTAAGCCTATGGCCTGTTTACAGTCCCTTTCTCAGTATTTGTCACACTTCTTCTAGCGTAAGCCCGTGGCCTGTTTACAGTCCCTTTCTCAGCATTTGTCGCACTTCTTCTAGCGTAAGCCCATGGCCTGTTTACAGTCCCTTTCTCAGTATTTGTTGCACTTCTTCTAGCGTAAGCCCATGGCCTGTTTACATTCCCTTTCTCAGTATTTGTCGCACTTCTAACGTAAGCCCATGGCCTATTTACAGTCCCTTTCTCAGTATTTGTCACACTTCTTCTAGCATAAGCCCATGGCCTGTTTACAGTCCCTTTCTCAGTATTTGTCGCACTTCTTCTAGCATAAGCCCGTGGCCGGTTTACAGTCCCTTTCTCAGCATTTGTCGCACTTCTTCTAGCGTAAGCCCATGGCCTGTTTACAGTCCCTTTCTCAGTATTTGTTGCACTTCTTCTAACGTAAGCCCATGGCCTGTTTACAGTCCCTTTCTCAGTATTTGTTGCACTTCTTCTAGCTTAAGTCCAGGGCCTGTTATTCCCTGGTTCCTGATGTTCTTCATTCACTTTATAGTAATCATCAAGAGATCACTCTCCTTTCCTGTGTCACTGGCAGTTATGTTTTAGCCCTTGAATCACTTTTCCTAGTCTTACTTCTGTGTATATGTTGTACTCCCACTGGTGGCATGAGATTCTACTTCAAGGATGGTGTAGGGTAATCCAGATGTTGGTTGAAAAATGACATTTGCAAAATTAGAGTCACTTTCATTTGCTTAGTTTTACTTTATGCACCAGTATCGTCTGAGCATCCTTCACTTTATACACCAGTATCATCTGAGCACCCTTCGCTGTTTGCACCAGTATCATCTGAGCACCCTTCACTGTATGTACTGGTACCATCTGAGCACCCTTCACTGTATGCATTGATATCATCTGAGCACCCTTCACTGTATGTACTGGTATAATCTGTGCACCCTTCACTGTATGCGTTGATATCATCTGAGCACCCTTCATTGTATGTACTGGTACCATCTGAGCACCCTTCACTGTATGTACCAGTATTGTCTGAGCACCCTTCACTGTATGTATTGATATCATCTGAGCACCCTTCACTGTATACATTGATATCATCTGAGCACCCTTCACTGTATGCATTGATATCATCTGAGCACCCTTCACTGTATGCATTGATATCATGTGAGCACCCTTCACTGTATGCATTGATATCATGTGAGCACCCTTCACTGTATGCATTGATATTATCTGAGCACCCTTCACTGTATGCATTGATATCATGTGAGCACCCTTCACTGTATGCATTGATATCATGTGAGCACCCTTCACTGTATACATTGATATCATCTGAGCACCCTTCACTGTATGCATTGATATCATCTGAGCACCCTTCACTGTATGCATTGATATCATCTGAGCACCCTTCACTGTATGCATTGATATCATCTGAGCACCCTTCACTGTATGTACTGGTACCATCTGCGCACCCTTCACTGTATGCATTGATATCATCTGAGCACCATTCACTGTATGTACTGGTATCATCTGAGCACCCTTCACTGTATGCATTGATATCATCTGAGCACCCTTCACTGTATGCATTGATATCATCTGAGCACCCTTCACTGTATGCATTGATATCATCACAGCACCCTTCACTGTATGTACTGGTATCATCTGAGCACCCTTCACTGTATGCATTGATATCATCTGAGCACCCTTCACTGTGCATTGATATCATCTGCGCACCCTTCACTGTATGCATTGATATAATCTGAGCACCATTCACTGTATGTACTGGTATCATCTGAGCACCCTTCATTGTATGTACTGGTATAATCTGAGCACCCTTCACTGTATGCATTGATATCATCTGAGCACCCTTCACTGTATGCATTGATATCATCTGAGCACCCTTCACTGTATGCGTTGATATCATCTGAGCATCCTTCACTGTATGTACTGGTACCATCTGAGCACCCTTCACTGTATGTACTGGTACCATCTGTGCACCCTTCACTGTATGCATTGATATCATCTCAGCACCCTTCACTGTATGTACTGGTATCATCTGAGTTTCCAAATAGTACCCTTAGGTCTTGCTACTTCTAGCTGTTTTCCATTTTCATTCTAAGCTAGTTTTCTTTCCTGCGTCAGTTCATCTCAGTTTGCACAGCATCGCACCTTTTCAAACTGCATGCCTTCTGGCATTATACTGGCCACTCTCTCACCGGTTGCTTTCATCCTTTCGCTGCCCAGCACTACAATGTGCTCAATCACCTCTCCATGTGCTCATTTAGCACTTTGTGTGATGTCACTGTTAAGTAGCTCAAACACCAGTGGTGGTGTACAACCTCCCTAAGTCTTTTATCCAAGACTTGTAGAGGTGTGAAACTTTGAGTAATTAGCTTTTCATAAAAAGGAAGGAGAATTCTTTTAATTCTGATTAATATTTAAGCTGCACTTATAGTGATCTCTGCAGTGATATGTATTTGTACTTTTCTGCTCTTTTCCACATTTTAGCCAAAAAATGTATCTGTTTGCATTTTTTTCATTTGGGACTTTGTCTTGTATATTAATTTCCAGATCTGTGATTGTGCGAATATTGTGTTTCTACATTATTCTGCACTTCTATTTCCACAAACTGAATTACTTATAAAAGTTATCCATTTCTATTTTAAACCCTGCTGGGCCACCTTATTGTGGTTTAATTCACAGTGTGTACTACCGCCAAGTTTGAGCCTAAGTTGTTTATTGCTGCATTTTTTCCCATAAACAGTGCTACTAGTAAATTTCTGCATAGTCTGGTGACTTAAACTCTAGTTAGAAGGTCAATAGTGAGAGAGTTGTCTCTGCTCCAGTTTGTGCTTTAGTGCTTTTATATTCTGTTTATCGCTTACCTTCTTGCATTCCGTGTCAGCACCACCCCCCACTAACACATTAAGCTAAAGTTTCTGAAAGAACTCCAATTTTGTCTTTTTTTTTGATTGGATGCCTCTCTAGCTAGCCTGCTTGAAAATTTTCCTAACACTTCCACCCTTCTGCTGTTGCTGTTTTATAAGGCTGTGTGTCTGGCCTCCACCCCTTATATTTCCAGCTCCCTTCCTCCTGTGTTTCATTACTATCGACTGTTGTATAATCTGTTTATGTACTCTTCCAACCCACTGTTTTCCATAGCTCCATGACACTGAGTGCCCACCCAGCAAACCAGCACTGCTCTTAAGTAAACTTCCTTTGCTACATATTCTCTCCTATGAAGCTCAGCAAAGCTTGGAGTCTTAGCCTGTATTTCGGAAGTGCTTTACTTTTATGCATTCATTGCTATCCAGGCAAAATTAATTACCTTTGATTGCTAAATCCCACTTGCTTAAGTTATTTTGAGTGACTGCAACTGCTGACTGTATTTTATGCAAAAAAATGCCTTTCCTTTCACTATTACTGCTGTAAGACTCTCTTTTGAAATTACCTTCAGCAAGCAATTTCCGGTTAGCTGTTTAATTAGTCTGTGGAAACATTGCAGTTGTGGGTCTCTTCTACTGTGTTTTTACATTAGCAGGACTGGGTTTATTCATCTTGTGGCAGGAGCTGTTTGTTTGGTCTGAGTTGGGAAATGTGCAATAGGATGCAATGTGTAGTCATTTTATTGTCCAGTGAGCTGACTAGTTAGTTTTCTGTTTATTTCTGTGCTATTATAGTTTTGCACATTTGCATGGGTTAGTGGTACCACATACAGTAACAAATATCTGGAAAGCAAATTTTCCCTGTAGAACAGTCAATAAAACTTTACTCTGTAAAGCAGAAACATATAGCAAATACATTATGCCCTGACAAGCTTACAACAGCAAGTTGAATGACAATATCTGCATCTTTAGTACAATTAAGTACCTGTAAACATTAAATTTAGTAAAATTTAGTACTGGTAAGCATAATCTGCCCCAATAAAAATATCTCCATTACTCTGCACCAACAAAGCACCGGTAATAGCCTTTTAACCTCAATACACCACCCCCTTGTAGCTTACCAATCAAAGGACTGGACAGTATGGATATGCAATTTCCTACCTTCTCTGTAGCCAGCTTGGTGGACATGGACATCTTGAGACAATGTACCAGTTGTCTCATGCTTATTGACGGCCACTTAATCCTTAAAGAAGCAGGCACAGTATGCGAGGGGTGTACTTAGACAATTACACTGGAGGCTAAAGACTCACATAAAAGCACGCATCAGGTTGTTGAAGCCAGACACAACACCCATCTCACATGCCTCACAACATACACATAGACTAGCTTATGTTGATGCACTGAAAAGAAGTCTTCCTACACAACAAAGGCTGCCTAAAATGTTCGTTGTCAAAGCTATACCTCAGCAAGTTCAAAGGCACACAGTAAAAACAACATCTACCATTACACATACAGTCACTGTCAGTGGAGCCCCAAAGGCTAAGCCCCTAAGGCAAGAAAGCACATTTCCCAGGACCCTCATCATAGGGAACTCCATTGTAAGATGTACTGATGCCCTTTTAACCAGAGTGAACAAAGAGAAGATGACTCTTATCTGAGCCAGGATCCACTAAATCATGCACGTGCTCAAGTCATTACCCCACAGGTACCACTATGGTTCCATCGTAGTCCATGTAGCTGTAAATGACCTGAGATGTACTTACATGGATTATATGATGAGACACATTATGGAGATTTCAGTCTGTGTGTCTCAGGCTGGTATGAGCCTAGCATTGAGCAGTGTATAACCAAGACCAAGGATGATACAATGATACAATGATGCAATGTATCACTTAGGATGATACCAGCAGCATATTACCAAGACCAAGGATGATACAATGATACAATGATGCAATGTATCACTTAGGATGATACCAGCAGCATATTACCAAGACCAAGGATGATACAATGATACAATGATGCAATGTATCACTTAGGATGATACCAGCAGCATATTACCAAGACTAAGGATGATACAATGATACAATGATGCAATGTATCACTTAGGATGATACCAGCAGCATATTACCAAGACCAAGGATGATACAATGATACAATGATGCAATGTATCACTTAGGATGATACCAGCAGCATATTACCAAGACCAAGGATGATACAATGATACAATGATGCAATGTATCACTTAGGATGATACCAGCAGCATATTACCAAGACCAAGGATGATACAATGATACAATGATGCAATGTATCACTTAGGATGATACCAGCAGCATATTACCAAGACTAAGGATGATACAATGATACAATGATGCAATGTATCACTTAGGATGATACCAGCAGCATATTACCAAGACCAAGGATGATACAATGATACAATGATGCAATGTATCACTTAGGATGATACCAGCAGCATATTACCAAGACCAAGGATGATGCCACAGTATGAACAAAAAATTATTAATTTTAATAACTGACTGTCTTTCTGGTGTTATTCTAAGGGGATTCAATATTTGCCAGCTTGGGAGGACATGGTTAACTGACCACGTTGCTTTGCCAAGGATGGTCTGCACCTGTCCCCACTAGGCATGGGAGGACATGGTTAACAGACCACTTTGCTTTGCCAAGGATGGTCTGCACCTGTCCCCACTAGGCTTGGGAGGACATGGTTAACTGACCACGTTGCTTTGCCAAGGATGGTCTGCACCTGTCCCCACTAGGCATGGGAGGACATGGTTAACAGACCACTTTGCTTTGCCAAGGATGGTCTGCACCTGTCCTCACTAGGCATGGGAGGACATGGTTAACTGACCACGTTGCTTTGCCAAGGATGGTCTGCACCTGTCCCCACTAGGCATGGGAGGACATGGTTAACTGACCACGTTGCTTTGCCAAGGATGGTCTGCACCTGTCCCCACTAGGCTTGGGAGGACATGGTTAACTGACCACGTTGCTTTGCCAAGGATGGTCTGCACCTGTCCCCACTAGGCTTGGGAGGACATGGTTAACTGACCACGTTGCTTTGCCAAGGATGGTCTGCACCTGTCCCCACTAGGCTTGGGAGGACATGGTTAACAGACCACATTGCTTTGCCAAGGATGGTCTACAGCTGTCCCCACGGCATGGGAGGACATGGTTAACAGACCACATTGCTTTGCCAAGGATGGTCTGCACCTGTCCCCACTAGGCATGGGAGGACATGGTTAACAGATCACATTGCTTTGCCAAGGATGGTCTGCACCTGTCCCCACTAGGCATGGGAGCACATGGTTAACTGACCACGTTGCTTTGCCAAGGATGGTCTGCACCTGTCCCCACGGCATGGGAGGACATGGTTAACTGACCACTTTGCTTTGCCAAGGATGGTCTGCACCTGTCCCCACTAGGCATGGGAGGACATGGTTAACTGACCACGTTGCTTTGCCAAGGATGGTCTGCACCTGTCCCCACTAGGCATGGGAGGACATGGTTAACTGACCACTTTGCTTTGCCAAGGATGGTCTGCACCTGTCCCCATGGCATGGGAGGACATGGTTAACAGACCACGTTGCTTTGCCAAGGATGGTCTGCACCTGTCCCCACTAGGCATGGGAGGACATGGTTAACAGATCACATTGCTTTGCCAAGGATGGTCTGCACCTGTCCTCACTAGGCATGGGAGGACATGGTTAACTGACCACGTTGCTTTGCCAAGGATGGTCTGCACCTGTCCCCACTAGGCATGGGAGGACATGGTTAACAGACCACGTTGCTTTGCCAAGGATGGTCTGCACCTGTCCCCACTAGGCATGGGAGGACATGGTTAACAGACCACGTTGCTGTGCCAAGGATGGTCTGCACCTGTCCCCACTAGGCATGGGAGGACATGGTTAACTGACCACGTTGCTTTGCCAAGGATGGTCTGCACCTGTCCCCACTAGGCTTGGGAGGACATGGTTAACTGACCACGTTGCTTTGCCAAGGATGGTCTGCACCTGTCCCCACTAGGCGTGGGAGGACATGGTTAACTGACCACGTTGCTTTGCCAAGGATGGTCTGCACCTGTCCCCACTAGGCTTGGGAGGACATGGTTAACAGACCACGTTGCTTTGCCAAGGATGGTCTTCACCTTTCCCCTCTAGGATTTTGAATACTGGCTAAAACTTTATCGACCCCCAGAGTGCCTGTTCCAGACAATGCCAAATTGACAAACCTACCGACATAGCAATGTCAACTCATCTGAACCTCTCCAAGCCCTCCTCACTCTTGAGAATATAGACATCTGTGCAATTACTAAGACATGGTCTAAAGTGGCAGACAGTACTCCAGCAGTGCAAATTTTCATTGTGCTCTGCACTTTTAAACCAATATATGCACAAACAAGGGCTGAAGGTGGAAGTGTCTCAATATACATCAATAGCAAGTATACATCCAGGGTGGTCAGACAGGAGAACGTGCTGAAATTCCTCCACATGCAGATCACCATACACAAAATCCTGTACCATATTGTGGCCAGCTGTAGGTCACCCTCCATATCCCAAGAAGTTCACAATGCATACTTGGACCTACTGGAGACACCATCCAACCTAACATCCTACTGATGTGAGGCATTAATTACCCCTCTATAGACTCAGAATCCTACCAGGCCTCAAATCTACAGGCACATAGATTCCTGGACTTCATTACAAGTTCATCCTTGACCAAATAGTGAATATGCCACTAAGGTTTCCAGCATAGTGGACCTTGTGCTCACAAATATGATAGAACACTGCACCCACCCCATGTCTCTTCCTTCCTGATAAAGTCGATCCTAAACTTGTCTCTCTTTAAAATCAAAATCAACTCCATAATTCAATTAAAACCAGTAATGGTTAGGAATTATTCCAAGACAAATTACCTTTTTATTAAGTGATGTTTTTTCAAACTTCAGTGCCACTCCTAGTGGTCATTAGCTTATTATACACCTAGGAACCTATAAGGGCCCTAGTGGTCATTAGCCTAGTATACACCTAGGAACCTATAAGGGCCCTAGTGGTCATTAGGCTAGTATACACCTATGAACCTATAAGGGCCCTAGTGGTCATTAGCGTACTATACACCTAGGAACCTATAAGGGCCCTAGTGGTCATTAGGCTAGTATACACCTATGAACCTATAAGGGCCCTAGTGGTCATTAGCCTAGTATACCCCTATGAACCTATAAGGGCCCTAGTGGTCATAAGCCTACTATACACCTAGGAACCTGTAAGGGTCCTAGTGGTCATTAGGCTAGTATACACCTATGAACCTATAAGGGCCCTAGTGGTCATTAGCCTAGTATACCCCTATGAACCTATAAGGGCCCTAGTGGTCATTAGCCTACTATACACCTTGGAACTTATAAGGCCCCTAGTGGTCACTGGTCTAGTGTACACCTAGGAACCTATGAATGAATTATTTATCTATCTATGTAACATTTTTTTGACCAGGAAAGTCTGACTAGGACCGAGCCTATTTTCAGCCGAGGCCCAGGTGAAATGCTGAAGATGCATGTCTTTAGAATGTGGGAGGGAACTAGAGTACCCGGCAGAAATCCACGCAAATGTAGGGAGGACATGCAGACTCCTTACAGAAGGCACCCCACCTGAGAATCGAACCGGAGATCCTCTTGCTGTGAGGCAACAATGCAAACCTCTGCACCACTGTGTCACCCATCAACTCTCATTCACTGTAGTCTCCTTTTGAGATAGTTAATTGTCATAATTGCCTTGATGCCCACATTAAAAAAAGGACCTTCACTTCCTTTGAAGCTTCTTTGTAGACACTAAAGCAAACAAGTAGCAGGAATTAGAGTCTGTGACAGGTACTACAAAAGCCCTATCAAGACATCTCAGGGCTGTTGTGCCTTTGTGCTGTCCTGTGGTAATGTGGCGTGGGAAGAAGCAGATACCTGTTCTGCCTTTATGCCGTCCTGTGGTAATGTGGCATGGGAAGAAGCAGACGCCTGTTGTGCCTTTGTGCTGTCCTGTAGTAATGTGGCATGGGAAGAAGCAGATGCCTGTTCTGCCTTTGTGCTGTCCTGTGGTAATGTGGTGTGGGAAGAAGCAGACGCCTGTTGTGCCTTTATGCCGTCCTGTGGTAATGTGGCGTGGGAAGAAGCAGACGCCTGTTCTGCCTTTGTGCTGTCCTGTGGTAATGTGGCGTGAGAAGAAGCAGACGCCTGTTCTCCTTTGTGCTGTCCTGTGGTAATGTGGTGTGGCAAGAAGCAGATGCCTGTTGTGCCTTTGTGCTGTCCTGTGGTAATGTGGTGTGGCAAGAAGCAGATGCCTGTTCTGCCTTTGTACTGTCCTGTGGTAATGTGGCGTGGGAAGAAGCAGACACCTGTTCTGCCTTTGTGCTGTCCTGTGGTAATGTGGCGTGGGAAGAAGCAGACGCCTGTTCTGCCTTTGTGCTGTCCTGTGGTAATGTGGCGTGGGAAGAAGCAGACGCCTGTTCTGCCTTTGTGCTGTCCTGTGGTAATGTGGCGTGGGAAGAAGCAGACACCTGTTCTGCCTTTGTGCTGTCCTGTGGTAATGTGGCGTGGGAAGAAGCAGACGCCTGTTCTGCCTTTGTGCTGTCCTGTGGTAATGTGGTGTGGCAAGAAGCAGATGCCTGTTGTGCCTTTGTGCTGTCCTGTGGTAATGTGGTGTGGCAAGAAGCAGATGCCTGTTCTGCCTTTATGCTGTCCTGTGGTAATGTGGCGTGGGAAGAAGCAGATGCCTGTTCTGCCTTTGTACTTTCCTGTGGTAATGTGGCATGGGAAGAAGCAGACGCCTGTTCTGCCTTTGTGCTGTCCTGTGGTAATGTGGTGTGGCAAGAAGCAGGCGCCTGTTCTGCCTTTGTGCTGTCCTGTGGTAATGTGCAGTGGGAAGAAGCAGACGTGTAGCATTGCTGTTTTGTGTAGACAGCTGATGAAAGCGTTTCCCACTAACTCAGATATACGGCAAATCTTTTAAATCTACAGAAAGAAATCAAGACCTCGATGTGCATGTTGGTACTACTTCCTTTTATACTGCATAAAAGAAAGCACAATTTCTCATCTTTTTGACAGTTTTATGCATCTTCTTATCAAAAGCTTTAAACTGTCAGATTGAAAAGATTTTGTCTACAGAATAAATACAGCTGAGCACAGCACATTGTCAGTATTCATCCAATGAGTCATACTTCTGTTTTTGTATCCTTCAGTGGTTTAACAAATGTTTCCAGTACACTAGCCATCAACAATTTTAAAGTAATTGTAAAACTGTTTTGAAGCACTGTCAGAAGTCATTCGAGCTCTGATGTGTGTTCAAGTTTATTCCCGGAAATTACCATTTCTTAAGCAGAAGGTCTTGTACCTTGGTGAGTGGTCATCCCAAGCAGCAGAAGTCAGTGACTGACAGCGGCTGTACCTATTGTTTATATGCCTGAAGTGCATGTGTGTTGTGCATGCATGGTCTGATGAGCACACTTTTGTGTTCAAGCAACAGTAAAGCAATAGCAATCTAAGCTACCAGCTCTGTTTAAGTATTTTATCTAAATGTTTATGTCCAGAGGCAAATACATAAAATGGTGATGACACTGACCCATACATGCAGTAGTCTTCTTTGACTGGACAAGTGGCAGTTCCATTAATGTAAAATTCAAGAGACTAGTCCAACAGGAAACTTTCTGCTAACCATGATAATACTGAAAATTGAAAAAAAATATTTCATGGAGAATAGTAAAGCCATCTGGTGCTTCTATCTACTAAAGCAAAATGTGTGGTCTTCTAGCAAGATGATTTATACTGTATAATTTGTGTGAACAAAACAAATCTTGTTAAAATGAGCAAAGCATAATTTTTGGATAGCAATTATTCATTTTTTGATACCTACTTTTCCTTGTCTTGGATTCTGGGAAGCTGGAGTATATCCCATCATTCAGAGGGTGTAGGGCAGAGAACTAATTCTGGATGGGATGCCAGTCACTTGCAGGAAGCACATACATGCAAGCATTTCACCAGATCTCCACTTCACCTATATGTATTTTTTATGGTGTGAGATGAAGCTAGCCCATCCAAATTAATCCTATACACACATGGGGGAGATGGAGACCCCTCACACAAGGCAGCTGAGGGTTTGAAAATATGAAGTGCAAAAATTAATTAGCCATTAAAATTTGCAATATTATCATTGTTAAAATGAGTAAAATCAAATACAGTCAGTGAGTGAAAATCTGACCTATAACAATGAGTATATTTTATGAGTGAAAATAAATTTAATATAAAGGAATAAGTGTTGAGGAAATATAAGGTGATTATCACATAGCATTATATATGGATGCAGCTTGGGAAAAATGATCATTAACACACATGGTATCCTTTTCCGCTGGCTTTTTTATAGTCACCTAGTTGTTTTTGCTCCTAAACCAAATGATTGTGTTTGTGGCAGAGCACAACCATTATCTTCTCCTCCTTCTGTGTAATGGATTAGTCTGAATGGAACAAGTATAGCTTGTACAGCGTTAGTTTGGTACCTAGACATCACCCTGTAACTCGGCATTAGCTCACAAAATGTTAATGTATTGTTCTATCCAGGCGATGACACTCATCATGTCAGTATCCTTTAACTTGAGGGTGCTTTCCCACTTATTTCCTTTTGGTGTCCACAGAATGCAAAGATCATCCAAGTAACACTTCACTAAAATTTGTCGATGCCTGGTTGCATGGCCAAAAAGTGTTGGAGAGGCCCAACACTCTCCCAGTTACTAAATGTCCATCTCTTCTATTTACTGCAGCAGTTTACAAAATGGTTAACCTTAATTTCTGTCTATCTCTTGTGAATTAATGAATTCACTCTATCCATCATTACCCACTGAAGCTGTAAACTGACGGAATAGATACTCCACTCACTTGTTTTGATATAATAGCCATAGAAAGACACTCACAAAATTAGCCTTAGCAATCTAGTGTTGTCAAGCCCTATGTACTGCATACCCCACCTTTACCTTCATTCAGAGTAGGTACAGTCACTAATTCGGGTCATTGTAGTTGCTTTTAGCTATTCACTTTTAGCACCATGCTTTCATATCCCTGCCATGTCAAATACAATATCTTGCTGAATTAATTTTTTTGTCTTCTGCACATTTGTACAGTTTAACAGGAATAAATCTGCTACTTCTCTGGGTCTCTCGTTTTAATGCACCAGTGAAGCTTGTTCAAAAAGTTCTTTGTGCCTACCAGTTTTAATACCATTACTATATTCCTGTCTATTTTACATAACATTGCTATATGCCTATCTGTCTTTAATAATGTTTCTGATGGATCCAGTCATTTTTTGGAAATTTTTTATAGATCCAGGCTTCAAGGACATGGTTTATAACCCATGCCCCCCCCCCCACACCAGATTTTGGTAGGTGAGACATAGGGCAAGGTTTCTCAGGAGATGTAAATATAGAAAGGTGTGTGTTCGATAGGGGATGTCGGACAGAATGGGATTTAGTTAAGTACCACCATAAAGGCATGCACAGTGTTCAGTGTTTGTAGGGAAAACAAACAACGTCACACAATCAGCTAAAATTCACACTAATTTATTCCATGACTAAAATGGAAACAATAGGTTGAGTGCTTTCATCCCATACATTCAAAAGGACTTCATCAGATTGTTTGAATCAAAATGGCTTCCTTAAATAGATGCCTATGTCACAAGATAGTTATGGATTAAGTGGTAAAACCAAACCAAAACAGTCCAAGGAAAAACATTAATAATGATATAATTAAAATTGCATTGTTAACTAATATATGTTATTAATCAGTCAAAAAGAATGTACATTATATAATGCAAGGAAAATGATAAATGAAGAATACACACAATAACAAAAGGAATAATAAAATCCTATAGGTTCATAGGTTGATACTAGGCTATCTGCCCTAGGGCATTTATAAGCCTAGCCAGAGTGTGTTTGGCTTTAGCCACCCTTTTAGATTAGTTGACTGTGCCTCTGTATAGTAGGTCACAGAAGATAGCCCTTTTAAGGTTAGTTTACTGTACCTCTGTCTAGTAGGGATACAGAAGAGATCCCAGGGGTAAACCTACGATCTCCCATCCACTCGTCAAGATTTCTCTTGAAGAGGGTCATTGAGGGGCTCTGCCTAACATGGATTGGGATTTTGTTCCAGAGTGAGGGGAGCCTCTGGGATATGAATCTGTCCCTCCAGCATGTCCTATTTATTTCTGTGTTGAGGTTTAAGTCCCTGGAGCGTGTAGCTCTAAGGGATTTGGATTTCCTGAGGTGGAGCATGTCCATTAATTCTGGTTTGGACATGGCTTTATACTTCAGGCACAGATCGCCTCTGAGTAGGCGGTAAGCAGCTGAGTAGAGCTGGGGTTTCTTTAGCTTAACTGCATAGGGCATCTGTTTGAGTCCCTTGATCCTCTTGGTGAGGTACTTTTGGGGTTTTTCCAGTTGCTGCAGGTGTCGGGTAAGGTACATCCCAAATGGGGCATTGTATTCAATTATGGGCCTGATGAGTGATGAGTAGAGGGGCACAATGACCTCTCTTGATCTAGATGTGAACCCTTTCGTGATAAGGTGGGCTATATAGAAGTTCTTTCTAACCACTTTGGCAATGTGATTGTCAAAGGAGAGATTGCTATCTACTTGGGTACCCAAATCCCTAATTACTTCTTCCGTACTTAATGGATTACCACCTATGTGGTAATTTGTGGGCACTTTGTTTTTCCCAAAGGGGATGACTATGCACTTTTTGGCATTTAGCTTTAGGCCATAGCTCTGGCACCAGTTATCCGTCTCTCTGAGACCCTTTTGGAGGATGCTTGTGTCAGTCAGCGAGTCAATTATGGCTCCCAGTTTGAAGTCATCTGCGAACTTGGTCAGCTATAGTCCTCCCGTGTTTGCCTGTACCTCAGAGAAATATATACTGAACAAGAGAGGTCCCAGGACTGAGCCTTGTGGGACGCCACTTGTAACTGGTTTAGAGTCTGACATGGCACCTGCAATTCTGACCATGTGGATTTTATCCCTGAGCCAATTTGCAACCCATCTTGTGACATAGGGGTTGATATTTAAGCTGATGAGCTTATTTATGATGCCTGAGTGGGGTATTGTGTCAAAGGCTTTTGTGAGGTCCAGGTAGGCTGTGTGGACTACCTTCCCTTCATCTATGGCCTTGGTGACTGTTTCAAAGAAAATGACCAGGTTCAAGAGCAAGATCTGCCCTTAACAAAGCCGAATTGGGTAGGATCCAGTGTTTGGATGTTCCCAATGTCTTTGTTTATGAGTTCCATGATGATACGCTCCATAGCTTTGCAGACCAGGCTAGTCAGGCTTATAGGGCGATAGTTTCCGGGGTCCATTGTGGCACCACCTTGGGTACATATCCTGTAGTAAGGCTGAGACTGAACAGTGACTTTATGTGAGGGTTCAGCTCTTCTTGGAGCTCATGTAAGATGCAGCCCGGGACACCGTCCAGTCCCATTGATGCTTTGTTTTTTGCTTTGGAGAGGGCAGCTCTCACCTGTGCATTTGTGATGTCAGAGAGGCTACACTTTGTTGAGATAGACATTTGCTCTTTTGGGGGGGAAGGGGGGGAGAAGTTTGCACTGAACCTGTCTGCCAGGATGTTGGCAATGTCTGTGGGTTCAGTGTATTTTTTGTCATTTTGCACTAACTCAGAGCATATCTGGGAGTTGCCACCCAGGTTCCTGACATAACTAAAGAAGGCCTTGTGATTATCTTTAGCGTCTTGTGCAATTTTTCTGTCGAAGCTGGCCTTAGATGATTTTATGAGGGATCGTAGTTTCTTGCTAGTACTGATCAGAGATGCCTTCCCTTTTTGGGATATTGCTCTGTCATGTAGTAGCTTCCTCCTTCTGTTGTATAGCTTATTTATGGCTGGGGTCCACCAGACAGGTCTCCTGCCTTTGGAGGAGTGAGTCTTGGTTTTATTTGGGATAGCATGATCCATGCATTCCTGTAGGTGTCCATAGAATGCGTTTGTAAAGGATTCTGCGGTTTGGGCCGTATTTTCCACTGGCTCGGGGGCTTTGAAGGATTCCACCTCGGTTTTGAGAAGTGTGAAGTTTGCTTTTGAGAAGTTCTTCACCGTGGTTTCCTTGGCTTGGGGTGGGGATGGGATATGGATGTCGAGTGAGATTAATTTATGGTCAGATCTTACCAATGAGGGGTATACCTCTGGTATGGAGCATAGAGTCCCCATGTTGGTGATGATCAGGTCCAATATGTTTTCCCCTCTTGTGGGAGTGGTGACCAGTTGTTCCATAGCATTTAAGTTTATAAATTCTAGGAACCATTGGGCAAGGCTGTTGGGACTTGAGTAGTGCTCCCAGTCTATGTTTGGGTAGTTGATGTCACCCAATATGATGGTGTTTGGAGAGACCTTCATATTCTCCAGTGTTCTCAGGAAAGCTGAGTGGGGTTCCTGTGTTTGGGAGGGTGGTCTGTAGCAGGCTACAAACTGAAAGGCAGTTTTGCCCACTGTTAGTTGCACATGGATGGTCTCTGATGCTTCGTGCAGTGCCACTAACCTGGAGGTGTGGGTATCTTTGATGAATATGGATACTCCCCCTCCTTTTGTGGTTCGGTCCGAGTTTTAGGGGCTGAAAAGCATAATATGAGGTATAACCTGGTAGTGCTGGGGTGCTCTCGGGAGCCTTGAACCAGGTTTCTGTTACTGCACATATATCAATATTCTCCATACTGAGGATAGCCTCGAGTGCATGCATCGTGAGGTTTAGACTTCTGACATTGAGCAGCATTACCCTTAGTTTCTTTTTCCTTGTGTTGTCTATAGAGGTGGGTTTGTCTTTTGAGCCTTGCCTAAAAAAGGCACTATGGGGGTGACAAGAGCCTTAGCCAGTATTTGAAAGCTCAGGGGTGACAGGTGCAAGCCATCCCTAGTGAAGTAATGTGGCTTGTTGAGCATGTCATCCCAGGCTGACAGACACTTGATCCCCTTTGAATGACACTAATACTTTAGTCAATTGTTAAAATTGATCATTTTGTCTTTATACTGTGGCATCATTCTTGGTGAGGGTAAGATGCTACTCAAGGTCAGGGTCATACCGGCCTGGGCTACATGATCAGAGAGCTCTCTATGTCTCTTTTCATGTAGTCCAGGTAGGTACATCTCAGGTCATTCACACCAGCATGGACAATGACGGAGTCATATTTGTACTTGCTTTGGAGTGACCTGAGTGCTTGTGTTATGTGGCGGATCCTGGCACCTGACAGGCAGCTTACAGTGACCTTCTCCTTGTTCAGCCTGGTGAGTGGGACATCAGTGTGTCTGACAATAGAGTCACCTATTACAAGTGTATTAGGTGTGTTGTTTAGCCTTAAGGGCTGTGACTGTGTGGCACACTGACTTTGTGAACTATGTGATACGTGGGTATTGTTGTGGGGTAGCGGTTGCTTGGATGTCTGCTTTGGAGGTATCTGCTGCTTGGGAAGATTTTTATTTAGAGCCTCCGAGTATGTTTTTGTGTGTTTATGTGTTTGGTTTGCTGTTGGGATAGGTCTATGTGAGACTGGATTTCTGGTGTGTGTGGTTACCTTCTCCTCCTGACTGACTGCACCAGTACTGGGTTGAGAGAGCTCAGCCTCCAGTTTGGCTATATAGTTGCATCTCTCACATATATCTGAGCTTGTTGGGAGGAGGAGAGGGTGGTCTGTGTACATAAGGCAGTTGTAATGTGAATCAATCGCCTGAAGCCAGAAACAAAACAGTCACAACATATATTCATAAAAGTTAACTTAGAGCTTTGCTGCCCTTAATTTTAAAACTGAGTTGATTGAGATGTGATTATTTAAACCAGGAGGGGAAGAAGTTTTCTGTTTTAGTTGCCACATCAATACCATAAGTTCACTGCATGTCTCCTGGTGCCCCCCCTCTTTTGTCAGTTGTCACTTGTTCAACATTACCTTAAGAACATTTTGAGGAATTAGCACAAAAAGAAGAATGTTTGTATAAGGCATTATTGATGTTTTTTTCATAATATCATGGCAGTCTACATAAATTCATTTATAAAGAGGTCTTTCTGTTTTTCCTATGTAGAAAGCACTGCAGCTGAAGCAGCTTGCTAGATAAATTACACCCATGGAAGACCAACTACCATTAGTAAAACACAATCGAGCAAAGCAGTAGTTGTCACGATCTAAATGTTGTTTCTCAAGAATAAACCTATGCTGGTGACAAGCTATGTTACTTCTAAAAATATTCCAATGTATTTTCCACATATTAGGTAATTATATTCCAGCGTATTTTCCACATATTAGGTAATGATATTCCGACGTATTTTCCACATATTAGGTAATGATATTCCAGCGTATTTTCCACATATTAAGTAATGATATTCCGATGTATTTTCCACATATTAGGTAATGATATTCCAGCGTATTTTCCACATATTAAGTAATGATATTCAATGATTTTCCACATATTAGGTAATGATATTCCAGCGTATTTTCCACATATTAGGTAATGATATTCCGACGTATTTTCCACATATTAGGTAATGATATTCCAGCGTATTTTCCACATATTAGGTAATGATATTCCGACATATTTTCCACATATTAGGTAATGATATTCCAGTGTATTTTCCACATATTAGGTAATGATATTCCAGCGTATTTTCCACATATTAAGTAATGATATTCCAGCGTATTTTCCACATATTAGGTAATGATATTCCAGCATATTTTCCACATATTAAGTAATGATATTCCAGCGTATTTTCCACATATTAGATTATGAGCATAATGTTGTTTATAAAGCGGGTAAAAATCTGAAAGCTGTGTTAGAACATAATCACAATACCCTTATCAGTACACAGAAGGCAAAGGGGACCCATAAATGTGATGCTTGTCACCAGTGTAGTTCTATTCTTGAGAAAGCACAGGGTTATATGAATTACTGCAGGAAACTTGGATATTGAAATTAGGTTAGAGAAAATCCTCTAGTTAATAAAAAGTACAGAAAGGAAAGACCTAGTGGCAGACTTTGGAGCAACACCAAGGTGTTAATGTGATATAATGTAATAAGCAGTGTCAGTGGCACAACAGGTAGCACACTCACCTTTGGTGCAAAAGGCTGTGGGTTCTGTTCCCACACCATGTAGCTGGATTGCTGACATAGCAGTGTATTATATGGAGATGGCTGCACTCCTGAGTGTGCTGTCCTTTGGATATGATATTAAATGAAGGTCCCATCTGCTTGAACAGGTGGTAGCTCAAGTGGATGTGAAAGATGCCATGGCTAACCCAGTCAACAAAAGATAAGTAAATGCATAAAGTAAAATAAAAAAAATATGGAACACTGTAAGACTTAAAAGGCAAGAGGCAAGAGACTAGGTGTGGGTACTGTGAACTACATCGAAGAAGGCATATATGTAGTGCAAGTGAAAGAGGTTGGGGTTAAAAGCCAAATTACAGAAAAAAGAAAGAAATAACAAACATTTTGATATTTGGGAAAAGTATTAAAGCATGCAGAATTACTGATTTAGCCCCTTTAAGAGACATCTTTTAGAATATAACATTAGGGCAGAAATACCAAAAAATGTAAACAGGGAATGTGATGGCTTTGGCTAGAATGTATAACAGACAGGACCATAGTAAATTAAACTGCCTCATTTAAAGGCCTATGATTATTTTCACTCTGTGTGGAACTTACAATACAGAAGGTCTACAGAAAAATGTTTAAATATTTTTCAGTGAGATAAAGTTACACAAGAAGGTATAAAAAGAGGTAAGAGATTTGACAATTTACACAAGAAATCAAAATGAAGTAACTCAGAAGCAAAAACCCAAGAATGCAGTTGGGAAGTTGAATGGTTGCAACAAGACAAGAAGTCTGATAATGAGCCAGTGCTAGCATCAGACGGCTTAAAGGTAAACAAGGATGGTGAAACAGAAGGACGGCCGTCATTAGCCTCCTTTAAGACTAATAGTGTCTTTTTAATCAACACCTAATTAGCAGAAAATATCCAACATCTTAGAGGTTACTAGTTAAAACAGCGGTCACAAAACATAAAAAAAATGTTTTTTTGCAGAGAGACAATTCTGTACCCCTACCATGCAAACTATAGATATATATATATATATATATATATATATATATATATATATATATATATATATATATATATATATATACATACAGTGAATAGAAAAAGTGTTTACACCCCTGTTAAAATGCCAGTTTTTTGTGATATAAAAAATGAGACCTCAGTAAATCATTTCAAAACTTTTCCCACTTTTAATGTAATCTATAACCTGTACAATTCAATTGAAAAACAAACAAATCTGTTAGGGGAAAAATATAAAAAATAAAAAACGTATGATAGGCTGGTTGCATAAGCCTTAAACTAATACTTTGTTGAAGCACCTTTTGATTTAATTACAACATTCGGTCTTCTTGGGTAGGAGTCTATCAGCAAGGCACATCTTGACTTGGTAATATTTGCCCACTCTTCCTTGCAAAAGCATGCAAAATCTCTCAGATTGCGAGGGCATCTCTTGTGCACAGCCCTCTTCAAATCACCCTACAGATTTTCTATTGGATTTAGGTCTGGGCTCTAGCTGGGCCATTCCAAAACTTTAATTTTCTTCTGGTGAAGCCATTCTTTTGTTGATTTGGATGTATGCTTGGGGTCATTGTCATGTTGAAAGGTGAAATTCCTCTTCATCTTCAACTTTCTAGCAGATGCCTGAAGGTTTTTGGCCAAAAGTCACTG